>NC_047166.1:4597481-4897481 GCF_009819705.1 Hippoglossus hippoglossus | reverse complement strand
CTCAGTCTCAGATCCTTGGGCAGTGAGTTCCAGAGCTGGAGGGGCCCTGACTGCAAAAGAGCCCAATCACCTTTAGTCTCGAGTCGGTACTTACGAGCTGCCAGCTCTGCCCGAGGATCTGAGGCTGCGCTCTAGCAGCAAATCCTCAATAATAGCTGGGGTGTTGAAGTCGTGAAGTGCTTTGAAGGTAATCAGTAAAATCTTAAAATCATTTCTAAAACTGACTGGTCACCAGAGAAGAGGCTAAAACAGGCCTGATATGATCTTGTCCTTTGATATTTATTAAAAGGCGAGCAGCTGGATTTTGCACCAGCTAAAAGGAGTGATGTTGTTTTTTGGCTCAACCCGAATTACTGTGAATCTAAACGAGATGAAATAAAAGCACGGACGACCTTCTCAAGATCAGGCAGAGACAGAAAAGACCTGATCTTTGAAATGCTCCTCAACTGATGAAAACATGACAGCACAACATTAGTGGTTTGTTTGTCAGGTGTAAGGTCACGTAAAATATCACACCCAGATTTCTGTCCTTTCAAGTCTTTGTGCTAAGCTAAAGTAACTGACTGCTCTCTGCATCTTCATATTGGGTGTTTAGTATAGTTTCATTTATCACAAAATTGTTGAAATATTCCTTCAAGGAAGCCGTTAATTATTTGCAAATTAAAAAAACAGACCTCCTCCTATCTGCGTCTCAGGGCCAGGTGGTGTTTGACGCCCAGGGTTCCAGGATGGCGATGACGCTGATCGAACAACTCCAAGGTAACGCACTCCCTCTCTGTCACGTTGAATCGCTGCATCTGGTCTTAACGGTAAATGTCACTCGTTCATGTAAAAAAAATTAAATCATTGCTGACGGAATTCATCAGGTATTGATTGTTCAGCCCTGATCATTCACAGCAAGGCCTCTCTGCTGTAGGGGTGGGTGGGTGGGGGGGGGGAGGGATTGCGGTCTTTACTGTCATTGGTCCTGGTGTCATTTAATTGCACATGCGATTGGGCTCGACGCAGGGACGTGTTGACTCGAGGCTTCGCCCTAATTGGGCACAAGCCTCCGTTTTAAGCTGTTTCTGGAAGTGGCATCCTATTTGTCACCAGTGACTTAATGAGTTTCCCCGCGCAGGATAAGGTTGGGGATTATTCTCTACGTCTGTTCTCTTTGGCTGCTCTAAAGGATGAGAATTCATAATCCGGCCCCTTTTCCCCTCGCGCTCCGTCTCATATTTCCTGTTGTGGTGTCGAGGTAAATTGACATCCACAATGAGACGACCTGACTGGAATCCTTGAATCACTGTGGGACCTCATCAGTATTCCTGGTCTAGACTGTCACATAAGCTCCTTTTTTTTTTTTCACTCCCCCCCCCCTTTTCTCCTTCTCCTCCCCTTGGTGCTTCTTTGTTTGTCCTTCCTCATGCACCTTTCATCCCCCATTCACTTCATCTATTCATTGTGTCCTTTTACTTCTGTACCGACACATCCCATTAATATAAAAGCACAGAAACTATAGAAAAATAGCTAAATAGTCTACGTACGGACCAAAACAACGGGAGGGGATGACATTAATTATACGAGCAATTCTAATTAAAATGTCTCGCATCTTTTCTGTCTTTCTTGTCTTAAACATGTAGGAGGCAGTTACAAGAAGATCGGTTACTACGACAGCTCTCAGAAGAACCTCTCCTGGTTTGGAAACGATGTCTGGATAGGTGAGAGTTCACGACACTGTCCTCGCCGCTGCTTCCCGTGTCTGTATTTGTGTCCCGTCTCATCATGGCCGTGACTCAACAGCATCCCGTCCTCCTGCGTTGACATCCGACCTCCCCGGCGCGGCTTAATTTAGCCTTTCTCACTGTCTAAATGATATGTAATCATGCCGGATTTTCTCTAACCCCTCGTTTGGGGCGAAGCTTGTTATTTGGATGCTGATGCTCGCCCCGAAACGACCTCACCGTCCAACTTGTTGTTAAAATGTTGGCAGAGAAAATGCTCGGTAATCAAATTGGTGCAGCAGCTAAGTTTGACTGGCTAACTCAGGGGTTTTAGAAGCCTTCCCCTCCTCTCTCAGTTCAAAATGTTTCATGGAATATGAGGAGCATCTTTACTTTTGCTGATTTCTAAGCAGACTTATGGACGTTCATTTACGACGGACATAAAGTGTTTAATTTATCTGTGTTGCGGTTTGTCATGTTATGACTCTGAGGAGTTTTAAGCAAATTGCTGTGCTTCTGATGGATGCTCAGGGTCTTAATGAACCCTCATGGCCTCTATGAGCTGTATATCACACTCTGGTGCAACAGCTGATCATGTTAATAAGTGGGATTTACCATCAGGCCAAATTATAATGCACCAAACCTGTTTTCAGATGTCTGCACAATGGGCTGTTTGTTCTTTTCACATATGAAGAACACAGCAGGAGATTCTCGTTCCTGTTTACAACAAACAGGAAAATGCAGCATGCAGGATGTAATTTATTAATTTCACTGCAGAAATCAGGTGTTTTTGTTTACGGCGCCGGCCCTCATCACCAAAAGCTCTGAAATCTCACATTGTGTATCCCTCGTCTGCACGGCACGTCTTTTACATCCTGAGATCTGTTTCCAGTTTTGTGTTTGTCGCGGGCGTCCCCTTGCTCGCGGTGAATCCTCAGGATAATCAGATTTATTCTCACATGGGCTCACACTGACATTATCCATATTTTTTTCCTACGGGGTTGGAAGGAGAACCGGGAGATTTTTCTGGGTCAGATCAACAAGAAAATGTCACAACAACAGGAAAATGTTCTGAACTCTCAGGGAAGGGGTGGAGCCTGCGTAGAGCAGCAGGCGGCAGGACATGACGTATAAATTCCGCTTTCTGTTGTGTTCACTGACATGAACCCGTCCCAGTTACCTCCTGCGGTATCAGAGCCTCACATCCCTCCATCCCGTTCTTCTTAATGGGAAAACTCTCTGGGGAGTACGAGCTAACCCAACCAACAACATCAAGAGTTTTCTCGTTACATCATTTTGTTATATGGAGACGATCGAGCCCTCGGGACTCAAACCGGAGCCAACACTCAAGCTCCTGCTGCCCATATTCTCGTTGTCCCATGAAAACCTATTACCGTTGATTTGCCTCAGACACCCAGACCAATCCTGTGGTTGTTTACTGGCCCATCCGTCCCTGGAGAGGTGACATACTTGTGCCTGGACGGAGTGTGCCACTAATCAATCCTGCATGCCGCGGCGGTCCGCAGGGAGCCGCCTTTTTTTAGGCTTTTAAGGAAATGATCTGTTGCTGAGGGGCTTAACTGAACCCAGAGGAGGAAGAGATTCCAGGTCAGGTTGACGGGCAAGACACCGGGGTGACCTGTATCCATGTAGGCAAAATGTCCTCCTCCAGGATATTTAGCTTGGCTTGTTGCACGGTGAGAGGCTTTGGTGTTTGACTATTTCAGTTGAGACTGACCTGACCTCCAAAATGTCAGAGGTGGAGATGTGTTTGCTCACTTTTCTCAATTTTACCAAATAAAGGCACATTCCTCTGACTTTGTCTTGTCGGGAGGAAATGAGTAATTTCCTGTTCTCTGCAGCTGACTCAGTTCAGGGATTTTTTTTTTTTAATGCAGGGGGGGCGGTGGGGGGATTTATGTATAAACGGGGGGGTTTTCAACTTAACCCCCCACTTGTTTGCCTGTGTGTTTACCAGGCGCCTCCATGCCTCACTTTCTCACTCCGTTCACGGTCGCTCTAACAACCACTTCAGCTCAGCTCTTCTTCTAATCGCTGTGGCAACTGTTATAGAGCTGGGTCTCCATGGCAACACCCTGTCCTGATTCCTTTATCAAGGACGGAGGAGGGTTTAAATGGAGCAAATGCATTGACTGAATGGACAGTTGACACATGCACACGTGTACACACGCTGTGCATTAATGCAGTCACATACAGGTTCCTTGGAATTCATTAAGCACAGTCATTATGCATCACCTAACAGTAACATGAATACAGTGCTCCACTTTAAATTGTATACAGCATTTTAAATCATTTAACAGATGTTTTTAACGGTGGCCAATAAAACACTGAAATGTAATAATGAGAACGACGCGTATGGAAAGACAAAGCCTCCGTTAAAACGAAGAATAACAACGTGAGTCTTGTTCTCCATCGATCTAGCATCTTGTGCGTACACATTTCTCCGCCTCACAATGGGGAAAATTTGACAAAAGATTTCTAAATCGGTGCAGCGGAAGCAAAGATCTCATCTTCTTTTGTTTATTCCATGCATCCGTCTTTGTGCTGCTCCAACGCTGCCAGTCGAGTCTCACACTGTGGGTGTGTTGTGCTAGTAGCAGCTAATGTAGCCTGCAGCCTCTCGCCTCGAGCAGACACGAGGAGTGGGCTCCAGAGGTCGGATACGAGCTCACTACTGTGGAGCTTCACACCCACAAGTTTTATTATTATTACTATTATTTTTATACCTTCTATTGTTGTTTATCATTTTATTTAACTTGTTCTTTTTTTCAAGCTGGCAGGTTGTTGGCAGTGGTTCCACTCACGCATACATGAACTACTTATAAAACACACATGTCTGGGTCACTGCTCATTTGCACCACATCATATGATCCGTGTGCCGCTCACCCAGTTTGCTTTGATGTCGTTCATAAAGCACATGTAACACAGATGGAGCATATAGAATAAAGATGGCTGACGTGTCTTTAATTCCTCCCGTTGCACAAAAGTGAAACAGAAATAACCTATTTTATTATTCAGAAAAAGCTAATTCAATATTTTGACAGTGATGTTGGTAATAAATTGTTTTTGGATGACGGGTGTTGATTTTATTCATCACCTCTTGTGGCACCTGTCTGGGCCCCGGCTGCATTTATTGAATTCATTATATCATTAAGACAGAAGTAAAATGTAAGTAATTAAAAAATGTGGTATAATTTTTGTCCCTGCGTGTTTTCCATCAAACCTGAATTTTCCCAGTCGTACACGCTGTGATGGTGAAACGGGTGCAAATGGTTTTTTAATTGAACTCGGTGAAATCCGCAGACAAGCGCTTACGTCGCCGCTCCTCAGTCGGATGACACCAGATACATGTCGGCCACGTGACGGCGGTGACAAGAATCTAAACAGAGCATGATGGGCGTCTTGACACCCTGCGCCTCTCGAGGGGGCGACACTCTGACACTTTCCACTGACATCTGACACATCAGCTTCACGCAGCGCTGACACTCGTGCTCTGCTTCCTCTCTGACATGCACACACTCGCTGTCTGCCTCCATCTCTCTCGCACACAAACACACACACACACACACACACACACACACACACACACACACAAAACACAAGCTGCGTGCGCGCATAAATGCTTCCCTGCACTAATGTGCACTCTCTTGAGCACAGTCACTCATGCTTACTGTATAGGTCTCCATGCTTATCAAGCATGCTGTATATACGGTCTGCACGGGCATGAGCGCATGCACACACACACACACACACACACACACACACACACACACACACACACACACACACACACACACACACACACACACACAATTCAAAACCCTAAAGCTCCAACTTTTAATTGACTCTGAAGTCACGTACCAAAGTTTCCTATTAAATTGTACGAATTACCCAAATTGACATTTACATATAAATCATTGATAACATCGGTGGTTGTGTATTTTTATTTTTTACTGCACTGAAGCTGTATCAATATTTTATGGAGGTGGCGGAGTGAAGAAGGATTCTGTGCTCCTAGGGCCTAAATGGAATTAGTGTTTTTATTTAATGCATAAAAATAAAGAAACATGCATTAAAACAACGGGAAATTATAACTTTGAGTGCAAAGGTATTTCTTGACGATGAGTTTTGTTCAGCTATTATTACTTTTATAGGAAATGCAGTAAAAAGGTTTGTTGCCACAGCCATTTGAATATTTAAAAGCTGGGGTTTACCCGGTCAGAAATAGTTTGAATGACGAGTTTATGAACCAGCGCTAGAAATCAAGTGTTTATGGTTGTTGCACGCTGGAAAGCGGAGTGAAGAGTCGAGCGCCATTAAGACGGTGAAAGCTATTCCACCATCTGACGAGCACTGAAGAAGCAAACTGGCAGCTTCAAGGTTTCTTAATTTCCAACGGTTAGATTGTTATTTTATTTTATTTATAGGTTTACTTTCTTTTTAAAGATTACAGGGATGATACGATTGTGTCATGACCTTCGTTCTGCCCATCTGAGAAATGGCCGCTATGACATCTGGCTTTGGGGAACACTTGTAATTATTGTATATTTTCAGAATCCGATCTTTTGCCGAGTAGGTTTTCAACAAGGAATGTGTTTTGGTTGTTTGGTGCACAACAAACACTGAGTGGAGAAATAGGGGTCGAGAAGATTGAAGCAAACTGAAAAGCAAGGCTGCGAGTACGCAGAATAATAAACCGTCTGAATGTGGCCTCTAATGTAAAGACTCGAAAAGCTCGACATAAATACACCCACTCACACACGCATTCATACAGCGCTTCTATATCACTCCACCACACAGCTTTCAATTTGGGGTCAATATCTTGCCCAAGGACACTTCTGAATGCAGACTGGAGGTGTCGGGGATCGAACCACCGGCCCTCTGGTCAGTAGACAACCCTGAGCCACAGCTGCCCGAAGGATAGAGAGACCAGAGCACAAGAGGAATAAGTCGAAAGAACTATACAATAAATTAAAATATATAAATATAAAAAATATGAGAAAAATATGTGCAACATGTTCCAAATTGTGCAGAAGACGATGTGTAGATCAATGGTGTGTGGGTTAATGTCCATTAGGGTCTCTGACCTCGTTGAGAAGCTGCTGCTCCTGTGGCGTGAGGACTTGGTCGTGATGTGACTGCAGCCGTCTGCCAGAGGCTCTCAAACATTTTTTAATTCCAGAGTTGTCTTTTCACAGTAAGAAGTTTCTGGATTTGAGGGCTTTTCTGTCTGGAGTTGGACTGTTGTCCCTTTGCATGTGGGGCTTTTCTCCAGGTACAGTTTTTAAAGGGGGTTAGAGTTGTTTACTTTTCTGTTTTTTCTTCACCTCCTGCGTCACGTTCAACGTCACAACCGAACACTGAGAAGCTCTCTCACCTCACTGTCTGCCAAATTATCACGTCCACCCAGGTGTGTCTGCCGATCGGCGCCGCAGCCGATTAAAACCTGCGTCTACCGCAGAGTCGTTTGACCCGGGGGTGAAAGTCGCTTGAATTAATTGTCATTGCAGACAAAAGCCAGATGTTAGTGGGGTTTTTTTTGACCTGTGGAAAAAGGGGCTTTTGTTGGCTCGGCGATACGCTGGCGACATGTCCAGGGTGCGACCCCGCCTCACGCACAATGTCAGCTGAGGATAGAGAATGGATGGATGGAGGATTCCCTGACTTGTAGCATGAGAGGGAAGGAGGGAGGACACAGGGACGGTTTACAAGAGAGAGAGAGCATGAAGAGAAAACTGCCACTTTAACTTTATTTGTTGTTTCCAGTATCGGATGCAACTGTGTGTGATTCTGTGAACGAGCTCTGATGTTTAACAGACCACAGTCTCTGTATGTGTCAACAGTGATGGCAACATATTGCATGACTCATTTGAATGTGCGCCTCAGTGACTCAGTCATTATGAACAGTTATGAGGAGTTATGGTTTCCACTTAACGGCAGTAATTGGTGCTCTAATAATTTGATGCTGATTGCGTATATTTATCATTATTCCATTTATCATGAAGAGGGAGTCCTTCTCTTTTTTTGCGGTCGTTCTGGAGAAGCGTGCGTGGGACCAGAGGCTTTTTGGTTCAGTGCCAGCAGCGTCGGGAAGCATCTGGGTGGAGAAAATGAAACAGCGGCTCTCGCCTCTCTCTTCATTACCACCATTGAGATGCCCTTGAGCAAAGCACTTAAACCCCAACTGCTCCAGTGAAGCTGCTCAGTGGCCGGCAGGTAGCACGGTGTGTGAGCGTGTGAACAGGTTGTCCCTTAAAAAGACGCCCAGCGACTCGTTCCTGGTTAAATAAACATAAGCTCACAGGCTGGTGTTTGACTGAGGCTGTAACACGAGGAAAAGAAGAAATAGAATCGGGGCTGGAGAAAACGATTATTTTCATTATTGATCAGATCATTTTCCAGATCAGTCAACTTATCGTTAAGTCTTTAATGCTCAGTTTTCCACAGTCAATCTCTAATGTCTTGTTTTTATTTCATTTACCATCGGAACAGCTGCAAATCTGCACATTTAAAAAGCTGGAAATGTTAAATATTTAATTATTATGCTTGAACAACAACTGAAGCAATTATCTAATTGTAAAATTACTTTTTTTTTTTTTTTTTTAATCAACTAATTGTTGCAGCTCCAGAAGAACTGAATTGAATGAGGGATTTTAAAAGTAAAACTTGAATTTACTTTTTAAAAGTAGAAACTAGAACGGCACGCAGCACAGCATTCTGCCAACGGCCTTATCTCGCAATGTCAAAGAAGATGATAACAAAATTCATGGATCTGCACCAAAGTGTATTTCTGTGCAGAGGCTGATAAAAAACCTACCCCCCCCCCCCATGAAACCGTGTTTCAATCTGTGAGAGATTTATTTGGATCTGCACCAACTCATTGATATCAGTCCTGTAAACAGACCACGTTTTTCATGCCTCCACTTGGATTATTTTCAGATAAAGTGATTGAGTTTCAGTGGTCAAAGATCACAGTGATCTGATGTGAATCTGGAAAATACAGTATGTAGAAATATATACACGGAAACTACTGGATGGCGGAGGCAGTTTTTCTAGTTTATCATCAAGATCAATGAATTATTCTCTGTGAAATGGGTGAAAATATCAAAAATGTCTTAATTTGTTCCTCTAGATCTGCAGTTTTTTCCAGATCCACAACAAAATGTAACGGGTTCTTTATTGGCCCATGTCCCATCCTTCCAAGTTTCGTGGAATCTGTTGAGTGGTTTTTGTTTAATCCTGCTGACAAACAAACCCACTAACAAATATGCGGGGGGGGGGGAAACATGATTTAACTAACCCCAAAACTAAAATGTAGGCCTTGTCTTCATATAATTTGACCTGCGTAGTTTCACAGAACATTGTAGTTTGACTCTGCGTCGTCTGTCTTTCTTTGGAAGTGTTGAGTCCAGGTCTTCTCTTGACCAGAGGCATCACGACTCTCACTGCAGAGAAGGTGTACAACCCCCAGACGGCTTTTAAAAGTCTAATCCTCCCCTCACTGTGAAAACCAATTATTTGGATTTCCAAGTAAAAGTGATTTAATCTTTTCTCCCATTAATAGAGCAAAGATGTGGGTTGTGTCCTGGGAATTGTAATTGGGATCATGCAGAGGTAGGTGGCAGCAGAAGGCTTCTCACTCCTCATACTTCTGTCTGTGTCTGTTCAGGCGAGGGACCTCCTGCGGATCGGACCGTGGTGATTGAAGAGTACCGGTTCTTGTCTCAGAAGCTGTTTGCGGCCGTGTCCGTCTTCGCCGGCCTCGGGATCCTGCTCGGCATCGTCTGTCTCACCTTCAACATCTACAATGGAAACGTCCGGTAACTTCCCTAATGGAGAATGAGAACGAATTGGGCCCGCACTAATAAGCCTTCAAATATGACGTGCCTTCATTTATTCCGCTTTTATAATTAGTCAAGAGATTAACAGAGAATTAACGATTTTATGACTATATTTTTGATTATAATAAGAATTAGCTGTTTTATACCTATAAGTCTTATACCTTATATCTCTTTTATTTTTATATCTTTTGGTCTGTTGATTAAACTTAAGAACAACATTTCATGACATTGTCAGTGATTTGATTGTAGTTTTTCTGCTTCTACTCTCTGCATCTTTGTCCTTCCGTGATGCTTCAGTGAAATCCCTTTGAAAATAAAGAGGAAGGTTTATTTTTAAATTTTAACATAACGATAATTGACGGCTCATTCAAATGCGGCGTCAAAGGTGAAAGACGTGGTTTTGTTCCACGAAGGTCGCCTGTTCAAAAACACACAACAGCTCAGAAATCCTGAAAGGAACTGAGAACCTCCTACTGCTCGAGTGGAGCCGATCAAAAGCGAGGAGACTGTTGATTTTTAAAATGCATCACTGTCGCTATGTCTACGTCTGCTGTCCAGTTTAGAAATGCTACTGGTCCCATTTCAGCTTGAAAACTCTGTCTCATACAGACTAGTCGGGGCCTATTGGCTTTAACCACCCGTTTTACTTCATTGATCCAGTTCGTGGAGCCCAGTAGACAAATCATTCACGACCGGCAGTGAAAGCAAAAGCTCGTAAACACTTTGAGTCACAGTCCCAACAAGAAAATAAATACCTGCTCTTACTTTCCAACATTGTTTCTCATTGAGTAAACGATCTGCTTCCTGTTTACACCGGCACGCACATGCCCTGTGATTGGCCACATTATGTGCCTTTTCAGGTGTGTTAGTGTGGACGGAGATTATTACTGATATGGTTTTACAAGATTATTTTAGTTTTCAAATGTCGATTTGAAATAACATCATATTAGTATGGATGTAGGCTGAATTTGAATATTGGTCTTATTTGTGAGACAGCTGATGGTTAGTGGCTCTGACGCCTCACAGCAGGAAGGTTCTGGATTCTAACCTGATGGTCGACTGGGGTCTTTCTGTGGGGAGTGCACACGTTCTCCTCGTACCTGTCTGGGTTTACTCCAGCTTCATCCCCCAGTCCAGAGACATGCAGGTTCGAGTTACTGGAGACTCTAAATTTCCAGTAGATGTGAGTGTGAGTGTGAATGGTTTCATGTCTTTGTGTGTTGGGGGCTCCTGGGAGTGGCTCCATCCACCCAACGACCCACAAAGGATAAGCTGTGCATAGATAATGATGGATGTGAATGGGAGGGGAAAGAAACTTGCATGTTTAATGCAGTGAAAAAGCTGAATGGCGCTTCTGCCTGTTAAGTTAGTGTTACTACCTTTCCGGTTTCATTGTCACTGCCCTGGAATATAAATCCTTCCTTTTAAATTGTGTCTTTTGATTGAGGTTTTTCCAGCTTAATACACGTCTGTGAACCGAGCGCAGCTCTGATGTCTCTTTCACATCATATTTTTATGTTTGACCTGGGTCAAACTGATATAAATGAGCTTATCATTTTGTGCAGAAAGCAGCAGAGCTGTGTTCCTCTGTGGACCTCCGGCTCCTGTTTGCGGCTCAGACCTCCTCCGGCTCTGATTATATTTCAAACACAATTGCACCGAAGGCTCCTCTCAGCAGCTGGAACACCGAGTCAGTTCAAATCTAATCACATTCATTCATCAAGCGATTTCTTTTACTAAACAAGTTGGCTATAGCAGCTGCTAGTGTAAAATACACAAATACAAACAGGAAAGAGTCAATCTGTGGAAACGTAAACACGCTGACACTTTAAATATCAGCTGTTGTTTTAGTAAAGTTTTATTGCAGAATATCAATCAAATTGTATTTGTATAGCCCATATTCACAAATCACAATAAAATAACTTTTATCAGGGGAAACGTAGAAACCTCAGAGAGCCACATGTGAGGATCCCTCTCCCAGGACGGACAGAAGTGCAATAGATGCCACGTGTAACGGAGAACATCAGAAAGAAAAGAGTATTTACAGCATTGGTTAGAATAAACAGTTTGTAGCATAATGGAATTGTCAATGAATTGATGGATTATTGTCAGTAATGGTCGAGTATCTGAGGAGACATATTGTATATCATGCAGTCCTGTTGTAATCCTAGTCCACGATCAGGATCCACCATCATGATCATGATCACCATCCGTCCATCAGGATCCACCATCAGCTGCCACCTCGATCATGGTTCCACCACCACTATCAGATGCCAACACGATACAGGATCCACCATTACGATCACGATCTCTGATTTGCGATCCACCATCATAATCCACGATGTGGCCGCAGTTTTTATTCATGTGTGATGGAATTATACCACGGAGCTAATTTACTATGTTTTACACGTTTCTTTTTTGGAGGCGCTGTGGAGTCTAATGTTAATCGTAATGAGTTTACAGAGCTATCGACAAGATGGTCGATCTCAGTGGAGCTCGGGTTTTTAAAGAATTCGTTGGTTATATCGACGGATAATACGGGGTTAAATGTAATTGGAATTATTTCCTCATATTTAGCTACAGCACTATCAGGTAGACATCTAGAAAAGGAGTTTTTCATTAGTGGCATGTAGTCTGGTAATGAGAAATCCAAAGTTATTAAATTATGGTCTGATAGAATCGGATTATGACAAGATGCATAGTAAAAAACCTCCTGTAGCACAATGAACCTCACATCACATTCCTGGTGTGTGACGACATTTAAGATTCTTCAGAGGTTGAGGTGGGGCAGTGTGCATGTGCGTATATGTTAATGTGTGTTTGTATGCAGAGTGTGTGTCTGCCGTACAGTAAATAAGCAGTGTGGCCTCAGGGCAACACAAGGGCACGTCAACGGGAGGAAACAAACAAAGACACACCTCCTCCTGCAGCGGGAGGAGCGGAGGTCTGGGTGCTGGGTGGGTGGGGGTTGTGGTTCAGTGCAGATTATACCAAACAAATGGAGCCTAACCCTGAAGAATGTAGATTTTCTGTTTATATACCACATAACCAGGCCATTGTTTGGTATCTTTTTTTTAGCACAACATTGCTTATATGAACAATCAGGAACAGGGAACAAACTCAGATTTGGGAAATTATGTGTTTGTTTGTTTTTTTTCTATAAAAACCACAAAAATGCTCAACGAAGCATTTTGAAAGTTGAAAATGTTAAATACAGGTGAAAAATATGAAGATATAAGTGTAAATCTGATGTAACATAAAGAAATATACACCTACTAGAAATATACACCTACTAGAAATAGAAAAGCAACTATTTAAAATATCTAAAAAATTAAACAACAATAAAAACATGAAAAAATACACAAGTACAACCAAATATATAGAACTTGAATTTGGAAAATAGACAAATCGTTTAATGTAAACTATAAAAACTTGCACAGGTCTTTTGTGTATTGTTTATCCTGTAAAAAAGTTTTATATTTAATTTTATTGATTGGATAATATAAACGCAGATACCAATATGTCATGCGCTACAGTCAGGTACTGAAGACGTTTCACTTGTGACAGGAAGTTTCCCTGTGTCACCATCCATTACATTAATGACTGTCGATCACACATCAGAGCGAGCGGCGTCCATGTTCTGGTTCAGAGTGATAAAATACGACCGACCGTCTGAGCCAGTAAATAAAAATAATAAAAATATCCATTAAAACCCAGGACGAGACCAATAAACAGCGATCGATGATGCTTCTGAGTCGAGAGCAGACGACAACAGGCAGAAATGTGTTTTTCTAACTGTGTTTGTTTTTCTGTCTCCGTGTGAATCCGTCATTGTTTCTCAGTTACATCCAGAACTCGCAGCCCTACCTCAACAACATGACAGCGGTGGGCTGCATGATGGCGCTGGCCGCAGTCTTCCCTCTGGGGATCGATGGCCACCACGTCCACAGGTCACAGTTCCCCGTCGTCTGCCAGGTAATAGACGGAGGGCTGGGGGAAAGAGAGTTTCACACATTTCATGCCGACGCTTAAACGGCAGCTTTTACAAGGTCTGAACCCTCAAATCTAAAAGGTGACATTCATTTTTCATCTTGAGATGCTTGTGGCTTTTTTTTTTCTTCCGTTTTTTGTCCGTCACAACAAAGAAATTAATTTAATTTCCCTTTCAAAGGAGACCGGGGTTATGAATTGTATGAAAAGGGTTGAAATACAGCGAGCCTTTTATTGTAGGTGAATTAAACACAAAAACAAATCTAGTTACTCGCAGATCATTTGATTTACAATAAGCTGAAAGAAGGTTTTGATGGAATTATTGCTCAGTAACTCTGCACCTAATGTTATCTCCCTCAGCTTCACGTCCTACTGTCCAAAAGGTTCATATTCACGTCATCAGAACATACAAGTCCACGTCTCTGCTCTCAAATCCAAACATTGACTCTCTGTGTTGGATTTGCGGTGCTGCCGGACCTTGCAGTTATTTTTTTTTCTTACGCTTCACGGCTGCAGCTGTCACTTCCACTAACGTCCTCCCCTGCTGTGAAATTGTGTCCCTACTCTAAGCGAACCCACATCTGGGAGTCGTGACGCCCGCAGAGCCGCGATGCTGCCGTCGCCTGTGGCGGGGAGGACACGAGCAAATCAAGTCTGCGGCCGTTTAAGGATTTTGATCACGCACATTTAGCAGATGATCAAAGTTTAAACACTGACATAATTCATTATGCAACTGGACGTGTTTTTGAGTTTCCTGCCGTTGGTTTGTCTGCGTGCTGCAGGAACACAGAGGAAGGGATCCCGACAGTAATGAGGAGTGGGAGTGCTCCTCTGTCAGCCATGTTGAATCTCTGTGTTGTGGAGGCGATGGGGGAGATTTTCCATTTCTGTCGTTTCTCTGCTCTTTGTCCCGGCGTCCACTTATTCTCTCTCAGGCTTTGTTCTGTCTCTCGCTCTATTCGGGATATGTTTCATTATTCTCTCCATCTCCTCAAACTTATCAAAACTTATCTCTCAGCTACTCCTGCTCTCTCTCTCTCCCCCTCTCCATCCATCCATCATCTCCTCTTCCTCTCACCTCTTATGTGTTTTTCATCCCACACTTCTCTCCTCTCTTCATTATCACGCCTCTCTTCCCCCCTTCTCCTCTATATTTGTCTCTTCACTTACTCGTACTCCTCTCCCCTTTTCTTTCCTCTTTTTCTGAATTTTTCCTGCCTTCCTTTCTTTTTCATCCCACCTCTCTGACCCCCTCCTCTCCTCTTCCTCTCCTCTTCCTCTTCCTCTTCTCCTTTATTGAACGTGTGACTAAGACAGAAATGGTCACGGCATGTTTCTATATTTCTACCGTAATGAAAGTCTGTTTTTTTCCCCCGTGTGCTTCTTATTCTCCGCTGGAGGAAACATTTAATATCAATAAAAAGTTTCCCCTCAACCACAAATCAATAACTGTAATTAGCTGCAAGTGAAACATGGTGTGTGGGTGTTTGTGCCCTGGGTCTCGCCTCTCAGGCTGCTTGTTGGTGGAGCTTGTAAAGAATGAAAAACTACTCCCAGCTCCTCTATGTGGTTTTTATACCAAGTAAAAAAACATATTATGTGTCTTTTTTTATTTATTTGCAGGGGATATTTTCTTTAAAAATGCTTGAATGTAAAAATAATTTTAGATTTTTAATTACATTTTTCAAATTTTTATTTCAGATTTTCTTTCTTTCAAATTTAATTTTCAGTATTAATCAACATATATAATTTATCACAGATTAAGACAGATTCTGTATTATTACAACTCTATTTTATTATATTTTCATTAATTACCATTTTAAACCCCAGTCTGCTAAAAAAATTATATGAATAATCATATATTATCATCTTATTGTATAACTACTTTACATAGTGTTACAAACAATTTATTAAATGTTTATGAACTGAATGTAGATGCTTGATAAGACCTAAAGGAACATGTCTTTATTTACCAGACAGTTTATAGATAGATTATACAGCCTTTACCTCATTGTGCCCCCCCCCCAAATCTGAAACTCAGTCTACACCTCTGAGGAAAAAAAGGTTTTTTAAAATGAAACTTCTTCTCTCCTCTTATTTCATCTGTTTCCTTTCCTCCCTGCTTCAGTTCCGCCTGTGGCTCCTCGGCCTCGGCTTCAGCCTGGCGTACGGCAGCATGTTCACCAAGATCTGGTGGGTCCACACCCTCTTCACAAAGAAGGAAGAGAAGAAGGAGAAGAAGAAGGTAAGGAGGGCGAGTGGGAGAAAGGGAGGGAGGGAGTGAGGGAGGGAGGGATAAGCCTCTCAGCGGTCTCAGGAGGGGAGAGGAGGAAGAGGGAGGCCAGGCCATGCAGCGTGTGTGGCACTGGCTGATAAAAAAAATAAAGTTAGAAATGTCTAAGTTCCTAGTAACATAAGCTTCTCAGAGGCCGGCTCGGCATCGCTCACTGTGGCTGGGTTGTAGCGAGGGAGCGGGGATAAAGGTTCTGGACACACACTGACATACATGCTGTTCTTTAACACACGCACATGCTAAGCACATGTTCCTACACACATACCTGGGAACATGCAGATTTTGGACGCGCAAAACCTACATCATCAGATGTATTTGCCTGCTGGTGTATGTGTGTGTGTGTGTGTGTGAGACAGAGAGAGAGAGACAGAGTGTGTGTGTGTGTGTGGCTCCTCTTGAAGATAGTGTATCCTGGAGCCAGGGAGATACAGCCAGTCTGCGGTGCGCTGTGGGAATTTCTAAGACCTAATCAGAAGAATGAGAGATTAAGCCATTTATGGAATATTTATGAATATGGATGAGTATTAAAGTTCTCTGCTGAAATCCAACCTTCGGGGGGGGGTTTATTATTTGAGCCAAAGCACAACGAATCGCGTTGACTTTCAACTCGCTTCGTGTCCACAGCAGGGCAATTTGCTCAGCGCGAGTATTTCCCCCAAAAACTTCAAATCATTCTTAACGCAACTCAAGTGGAGAGGGCGCCCGACCCCCGTGTAACGCGTTTTCATCCTCATTTAGTTTTTCAGTCTTAGTCGCTGTACGCTTGAAAGCTGTTACTATGTTGGAGGCGGCGGGAGTAAGCCAGCGTGGTCGAATAATAAAAGAAAACGTGTGGAAAGACGGGAGGGGAGCACGGGCAGAGCTCATTGTTGCTGCTTGTTTTCTGTTACGGGTGAAAGGCTTCCATTATAGCTTCAGTTAAGAATAATGGAGTTGATATCAGTCGCGTTTAGAAGCCGTCCACACAAAAGCAGCATCATCCCAGCTTGTATAAATGATGCTTTCAGGTGGCAGCATAAATATAGCCACCGCTGTCCTCTGTGTGTTGCTCGCAGACACACACACACACACACACTCACACTCACACGCTAACTCACACGCTAACTCCCGCTGCTCCTAAAATACACTTGTACACACACACACAGGCGCAGGTGAGACACATTGTGAAAGACAATTCGTGCCCAGTCATGCAGAAATCACAAGGACGCCTGTCGGATTATTTGTCCTGGTTGTTTGTCTTTGTTTGCACACTGGCTCATGGTGCCCTTGGATAGTGACGACTTGTGTGTGCATGTGTGTTCATTCTTTTTCTCGTGTGTCTTTGCCCCGAACTCACACAGCAACACTTGGAGCCATGGAAACTCTACGCAACAGTTGGAGTGCTGCTGGCTATCGACTTCCTGTCACTCATGATTTGGCAGATTGTGGATCCTCTGCACATTACGGTCGAGGTAGAGTACGAGAGACGGATGAGATAATTTGTGTGTCATCACCCATTTGCAGGGAGCGCGCGGCCGCCGTCATCAGTCAGCAACACAGTAATGAGACACCGAGCCTCGTCTGTAGAAATGTTCCTTCATTTTGATTCATCTTACACTTACAATCTCAAACAGGGATAAATATGGTGTCATTTCACGAGGCACAGATGAGGAGCAACACTATAACCGTGACATTTATGGCTCGAAGAGTTATATTTGTTTGTGTGGTAATGTTTGATTGAACCCTGAGCACTGTTTAAGGCACCCCGTGGCATTCGTGTAATAAACAAACATCTCCTCTAATTAAGCATTCATCAAGCAGCCGGGGCGAACGTGTTGAATGAACTTCCTGCTTCATAAAACCCTTCAGATGACCATTAAAACTTTTACCTTTGACTTAATCAAACCTGCATTAATCAGTATTTTCATTATTAACATTCAATTTGAACTCACAGTGCAGAAAACACAGATTTATGAAACAAAACTCTGCAGCTCTGTGGTGATTGTTTGGTGCGTTTCAGCCTCTTTTAGCTCGTGGTTTCATTTGTGATACAGACTCTGTAGGAAGCAGAGCTAGATGTTGTTACCTCTCCAACAGTCACACCTTGTGTAGAATTTTAAATAGCCATATTTCATATTTATTGGACATCTGATAGTCTATTAATTCAGTCGTCTGTATCTCCGTCTTGTCGGAAGAACCTATTTACCCGAGGGGATCAATGCCTGTGCTTACTGTGCATGTTTGCCTCGTTCTCCACTGTGCGCCGCTCATCGTCTCATCTTCCTCTTGTTATCTCCCCCCTCCTCTCTCTATTCCTCCCTCTCCCCCGTCGCTCGATCTCTTTTATCCCCCCCCACCCCCCCCCCCCCCTCTTCCCTCTGCCTCCGTCTGCCATGTGAGTAGAAGTTCACCAAGGAGGCCCCGAAAGAAGACTTGGATGTCCTGATTCAGCCCCTGTTGGAGCACTGCAGCTCGGAGAAGATGAACACATGGCTCGGTATCTAAAGTCTCTTCTATTCTCTGGTTTCTCAGTCTGTCGCTTTTTTAACTCTTTGCCGTGCTCTGGTTCTGGATGTCTTTGTCGCACACTTGGACATATGCAGACACATATGCGTACAGACACACACACACACACACACACACACACACACACACACACACACACACACACACACACACACACACTCACACACGTCCCTGCCATTCACTCTGAATTAAACAACCTCCCTCGTCCCCCGCCGCCCACTTACGTTTGATTCCTCTTTCTTTTTTCCTCTGCTCTCGCTTTCCTCCCTCCCCGCTTCTCTTCTTTTTTGTCGGCCCACGCAGTCCCCCCTTTCTCTCCCTCTCTCTCTTGCTGTCTGTCTCTCTGCTGTCTTTCTTAGCGTGGCAGCTCTTATGAAAGTATAATGGTGCTGAAATTCAAATAATGTGGGTCATAAACTGGGCCATTGCCCCATAGCATTTCCTCTCCCAGAGAAGAAAAGATGGCGCTTTAATATCGTATATAAAGAAACAATGGACAGTCTGAAGAAGTGTCAAACTCTCAGTTCTTTTCTCCGAATGCCTTTCTACATATTCAACCTTTGTGCTTGATACTAAGAACGTTTTTGGTTTTATACCTGAACCCACTCATACTCCACTCTAGTCTTTAATCGATTATATCTATGTTATAACACGTAAAAACATAACTTGAGATTTCTGTAGCATTAAATTAAAGCTGACTTGCAAGAGAAGGAGTAGAAAGAAACATACGTTTTTGCAGGTGACAAAAATAACGTGAAGAAAGTCCAGTATCATGTTTAGTGTTATTACATGAAAAGTTATATAATCATCAAGTTCGTGCTCGCCCGCCCTGACGGGGACGTGAAAGTCGGGATCAAAACTTCACGCCAGTCCAAACTCCAAATGTAAACCTCTCTGGTACGAGAGGAAAGGTCGGGGGTCCACCACCGTCGGTGAGGTTCATTGTGTGGGAGCCGTGAATGACTGCACCAAGTTTCATGGCAACACACACAATAGTTGTTGAGATATTTCAACACAGACCAAAGCACACACAAAGACATCCTGTTTCAAAGAACACCTATTTTCTTATTTTTTTGCCTCGTACAATTTTTACCCCATTACTTTGAATTACTTCCAGTCTCACACATCTGCTCAGCCATTCACTCCTTTATCCTTTTCTCTCTCTCTGGCTGTTTTTCCCATAGGTGTGGTTTACGGCTACAAGGGTCTGCTGCTGCTGCTGGGTATATTTCTGGCTTACGAGACCAAGTCCGTCTCCACAGAGAAGATCAATGACCACCGCGCCGTGGGGATGGCTATTTACAACGTCGCTGTGAGTCAAAAGAAAGAAACAACACCATCATGCCCGAACTCCGCTTCCTGGGTGGTTCTGTCCGCAGCCGTCTGAATAACATTAAATTAGCAATGAGTACGATTTTTATTGCCCCGTAGCACAGAATGATCATAATATATCTGCGGGGGTCAATCGGTGGCAGCGCCCCCATGATTACCGTGTCTTGCGTTGGGATTTCTGAGCTCAGCTTCCCTGCTTATGTCAGAACAAATAGCAGGCAACTGACCAGCGTTTTCACAGCTGCGAAGGCGTAAAAAGCCCGTTTCTCAAAGGGGAGCTGGTTGCACTTGCTGCCCGTCGTTTATAGAAGTTAATGGAGTTCACAGATAACTTAACGCTCCTTTTAATGCCCCTGCACAGTATTTGAGTAGATAACTGCCTTGAGGTTCACTCATTTCCCATCAATCCTCCAAACTCCCAACAAGAAGAAGTCAGCTGAGGGCACAGCAGGAATATAAATGAAAACTTTCCGTCTCAAAACAACCTCTGGGGCCTGAACATCACAGATTGACAATGTAGTCTAGAAGAGTACATGCTCGTGTAATGATTGGCTGGAACAATACGAGACAATACGAGGCGTACTTATGAAATATTCAAGTTTTTTCACAAGTACGTCTTGAGATTTAATTCTCTTAAAGGCAGATCTCTGGACGCATTTCTGTCCAAATGATAATACTGCCGGTGAAAACTGCTTCCTTGTATGAATCATAAATGTTGATGCGTGTGGTGCCTGTGGAGCAGCGATAGTAGCGGTCGTATCTCAGGTCTCTTTTGTATAATGAAAACTCGTTCTCAGCGGGGCGTCCTGCTGGAATAAATGTTAACTAAAATCAATAAAATAACAAAGATTGCAACACAAACTTTTATATTTTTCTTTAGGTCTGTAGTAGCTCTCGGCCCCTTAGCTGTGTATACATGCACATCTGTGCACAGTGTGGGTTGTGCATCTTTGTACGCGGATGTTTCCCCGTCCTATGGTGGGAACAGGTTAAAACATGTACTCATTTGGGCGCTTTGCAGCCATCGGTCATAAACATTTTTCAGTGGCTGCTAATGGCAAGTGAATCATCTTAAACGGCGGCACCTTGGATGCACATTACACCAAAATAGCTGCCATTATGTTCACTTTAGGCACTTTAGACAAATACTCGCTGCCATTTCCTGACACTCTTGACACTGGGAAACTTTTGAAATTGATGTAAAATGTCTGGTTTTAAAGTGGTTTCTGTCACTTTAACTGCCAGAGGAGTTTTTCTGTTTGGATCAAAAGCCAGCAAAACATTTTTTCACTTTTCGTCCTTTTTTTTTTTTTCAAAACTGCCATTTCACAGAATTTCCTGTCCTTGCTCTGATCCCCATTAATAAATAAGAGAGGAGGCGTCCTAACGAGCAGTGGAAAGCTTATCAACTTGTACTTTGTGGATATGTAATTAATAACTGGATTGATCTCGCCTCTTCCATCAAGGGGAGAAGTTATCATTGATCTATCATTCATGGTTATTTACGACAGCTTTAAAAGTAGCTTGCAGCTCATTTCATCACATGCGTCTCTCATAATGTGAGACAAGTCCAATGTTATTATTTCATGTTATGATATTCTCATTTTGGTTTTATGATGATGTCAATAGTTAATGTTGTCTGTAAAGGGACCTCCTTCCTTTCTGCTAAGCTGCGAGCTTCAGGCCCTGATGAGATGACAATGTGGTGATTGTCAGTGCTGCTGCTGCCGCTCCAGTCATGACTTTTTAATGCTGTTTTCACATGGGAGCCCTCCCCGGCATGATAAACAGATGCCTAATGCTTTTATGGATGTGATTTTCTTCCACTCTCCTTCTCTCCCGCTACGACTCTACTTCATCCTCCACCTTCTCTCCTTGAACACCGCTCTGCCTCCTGCTTTCTCTTTACTTAAACCTCACCTCTCCCTTTCTGTCTTTCTCTCCCTGCAGGTGTTGTGCCTGATCACGGCTCCGGTGACTATGATCCTGTCTTCGCAGCAGGACGCCTCCTTTGCCTTTGCCTCTCTGGCAGTCGTCTTCTCTGCCTACATCACTCTGGTGGTGCTTTTTGTACCCAAGGTGCTGTGACTCATGACTGATACCTTTTAGTAACTCCTGTGCACGCCGACAATTACACTCCAAAGGTCAAACGTGTTAGTCTCAGTGTTTTTAGGAAGAGATTCCAACCTGGGCTGCAGGGTGCATGAAAATTACAAACGTCTGGAGGTCTGGCGCTTTTCAAAGTCACCTAAACACACGTCGAGTGCTGCACCACATTGGAATTGCTGCAACACTAGATATGAAGGCTACTTAAATATGCTTGAATAGGTTTTTGTTTGGGCCATTAAGATAATTATATATTAATTAAACAATTATTTTTAATAAAATCGTTTGAAGTTTAAAGATCTTAAAGAGCCCGACCGATATATCAGTTGGACAGACAGCAACATTATTATTGACGATATAAAGACTTTTGTTTTACAGATTGAACAATGCAGGAAAGATTAATTTATGTTATAAAAATAGGTTTTCTGTATTTGTATTTTTTAGTTTATGGTTAAACTATAAAACAGCAATCCTCAATGCATTTATTTGTCATAAGGGTTTGATTATGACATCTTTGGAATCATGATTTTATTTATTTATATGTCAGCTGATTTATCCTCATCAGAAATGTTTTACTCCCTAATATCGGCAATGGCCCCCAAATCGGTCCGTCTCTATTATTTCCATTTTTCAAGAAAGGAAAATCCTCTGTCACACACAAAGTGAAACGCTGAACATCTCTTTATTTTATTCATAACAATATTACACTTGTACATAATATTGCTCTGTGCTGTTTGATATATCTGCTGCCATGTTCCAAAAAACGTCTTACAAATGGGTTCCATGGGTTTCTGAGCTATATAAATAAAACGTATTACTGTTATTATGACATGTCTGGGAGCTGTTACATTGATTTGTTTGCGATAAACAGACGAGGAGCCGGGTGGATGCTCGTGAGCACTGGTGCAGGCAGAGGAAAAGAGCCCCACCTACAGAAATTCAAACTTTATTAATTGTGAAAACACATCACATTATCGTCAGCACCGTTTGATAGTCGAGATGCTTCTGGCAGCGCAGTGCAGACACAGCCCAGCGGTGAGATCTCAGCACCGAAGACGTCCAAAGAAAATAAATAACACTTAAGATAAACTTCAGTGATAAAAAAACATTTGTGAGCCTCCGGTAAAGGATGAGAGATCTGGCTGAAAGGGCTGCAAATATTTAAGCCGCGCTCTCATTAGGTGTCCTCTGCAGATGCATTATTCATTCGGTGCGGTGCCGTCTCAGGACCGACTTTGTTCTTTATTGACTTCCTGCTCCCGCGGTGTTCCAGATGCGGCGTCTCATCACCCGTGGCGAGTGGCAGTCGGAGCAACAGGACACGCTGAAGACCGGCTCGTCGACAAACAACAACGACGAGGAGAAATCCAGGCAGCTGGAGCGAGAGAACAGGGAGCTGCAGAAGATCATCCAGGAGGTGAAGACATTATACAAACACACTTTTATCATTATTATTTATCATGTACATCCACACTGTACATTTCCATATCATTTACATTTTGTCCCGGGAAAGACAGACGCTGTATTATACATATATTCATGGGCTTATAGATAATACACGTTCATGTGCTGTATCTACATGCAGATAGTATGTAAACTGTTGATTTTTTTACCGTGTATATATGTGAATCACACAAACCTGTGGACATGCAACGCTGCATATTATGAGGAAATGGAGAATAACAGTTACACAATACAATCTTATCATGTTTCCTCTGCAGTTATGGGTTTATCTACTGTAGGATTTTCTTGAAATGGCACGAAATTCTTTTTTTTTTCCGATAACAGGTGCTGTTTCACCGACAGTCTGTTTATCTGTTTATCCTCACGGGGTCACAGGGGAGCTGGATTATGTTTAAAACAGCAAATCCTCACATTTGAGGAGCGAGTAGATAATATTTTGGCAGCTAAAAGATGACTGTGAATTCAATTCTGTTAAATTTGACTTGTGTAGCCCCAAATCAAAACGGTTGTTCTTTTAGTCGGTGTTTCTGGTCCATAAATTATCTGTAAAAATAAGGTTTGAGTATTTTACATTCAGGAGAAGATTGTCTAGGGTTAATATCGATATGTCACTCGAGGAACGTGCCGGGCTGATGCACTTCAGAATCATTAATGAAGTCAAAGAGTCCTTGTAGTGGACTTTACGAAGCTGGAAGCCGACTGGAGGCCATGATGATTTATGTATTGTGGAATCGTGCTAACATCCAGGTCATCTCATTCATTCATTCATTTCATTCTGTTTAAAGATTCCTGAGCACTGTGATTTACAGTAAACAACACTTTTATATCGCCAACAGTTACATTTACTCCCATGATGACATATTGCATCTGTGTTTTTTAATATTTTAATTCCTTATCTGTTTAAATATTAGCTTCTATAGTACAAAAGGTGTCCACAGTAGGAGGTATAGTTATTCACAAATGTATTAATGAAAACCTATATGTGTTTTTATATACGGACCAAACTCTGCTTACAGCTAAATTAGGGTGCATTATGAATCATTTGTTAAATCTTTAATTACTGCTTATGAATGTTAAATAGGGGGCGGTAGAGTTTAGTGTTACAGTCGCCAGAAATAGAAATGGAAAGTACAGCCAGAATTACACATTACATATATTACCAAGGCCCAACAGTCCCTTTATGAAACCACATTTAAATTCTCTAGATCCAGATTTCTATTTGGATCTGCACCAATTTGGATCCCACACACTCAAAAGCATCAGTCCCCTAAAGATAACCGACCTTTTTTCTCATCAAGATTCATGAATTATTCTCTGAGAAATCGAGGAAAATATTGACAAACGCCCTTTGACGGAGGTAATAAACTCAAGGATACGAGATTTGATCTTGTGAGTGAAATTTTTAAATATTGAACGAGGTTTACATTTACAAAAATAGAGCAGGATTTGAAGATATGACAAAGATATTTTAATATGTGAGTCAAAGTCAATTTTATTGTCAATTCTGCCATTGAAATGCTGTTTCTTTCTGATCCCCGGTGTAAACATATAAGTAGACAGAACATATCAAGTAGTAAAAACATAGTACAACATAGTATGCAGTCAAAAAAACATTTCTCAAATACTGAGGTTTGATGTCTGATTCCTGTTTAGTAAAGGAAAGTTAAAGTCCATTGTCAAGTGATCACTCTCCCTTCGTTGTGTTTTCAGAAAGAAGAGAGGGTCTCGGCGCTCCGCAACCAGCTGGCTGAGCGACAGTCTCTCCGCAACCGCCGCCGCCCGTCCACGGGCCAGAACCAGAACCACAACGCTCCGCCGCCCTCCTCCCAGCCGGACCCCAAGTCCCTGCTTCCCCCGCCCGGCTACCCCAACCCCGCCACGGACAATCACGCGCTCCCGCCCTCCTTCTCCAACTCGTCCAACCTCTACCCGGCGGACAGCAAGATGAGCCGCAACCACTGTCACAACAGCCAGATCCCGCTGCTGTACAAGTAGGCGAGGCCCGGGGCGGAGGTGGGTGAGGGGGGCGGGGGGGGGAGAGGCAGTCACACGGTGCACACAGGGGACACAAAACACACGGAGACACTGGGACTATCACTTGTTGACTTGAGCACGGCGGTGTGGTGACACCGTTTGAAATGAAGAACACAGGGGCGCTTCACACCTGGCTGCTTCGGGGCGGGGGGGGGAGGGGGTCACGCAGGTAACACCCGCCCTCACGCTTTTGATCTCACTGTGTTCAACTCAGCAACGAGGCACTCGTGACGCGGCGGCGGCGGCGGCGAGCACATCTCCAGACCGGCAGCACCCGAGGTCCTTTGCAGAGGTCACGTGAACGGACAGATCTCCTCGTCATCGTTCCGCTGTGGAGACGCCGCGTCGGGGATCTCATCAAAGGAAACATTTGTGTTCGTGTCTTTGCGATGTCGTCTCCATCTTTTGTCTTTCAAGTTCGTGGACTAGACAAGCACATGCAGTAGTGGTTTATATCGTTCTGTAATATCTGATCCGTCTTTTTTGTCATGGAGTCGTCGTTTCCAATGATTTGTTTACTTTTTCCGGAGCGTTGTGCAAACTGAGATTTACAAAAAAGGGACAAAGCAATGTACAGTTTTATTTCCTCCGACGTTTCCTCTGAACGATGGCTGAGCTCGACTGTGTTTCCCTGACAAGTGATAACGTGCTTTGTTAAACAGCCATAATTTAGAAGGGCCGAGGAGCTCAGCATGTTTAGATGTTTGTTGTCTGGACGGTGTTTTCGAGTACAGCATCTTAAACACTGAGTCGTCTGCTGATGTATGAATATTAGACCTATTTTAAAGGGAGGAAATGATCAAAGCTTGCTGACGTATAAGGACAATTTTGATAGTTTTGCCATTTGAAATGATGTTTGTATTTTTCGAGGTTTGTGTTGTATCTGCTCAGCAGTAAAATACCGTTCTAGTCATCGAATAACTCCCTCATCCGGCACCTAGAGCAGATAGACGTCCCCCTGCCCTCTGCCGCAGCCGCAGGCGCAGCAGCTGATTGTTTATCTTTTGTAGGTAATAACTGAAAAAAAAATTCCAAATCTACGAAAACCCAAACTCGGCAGAAGAATACTTTCTACTTTCTGCCTCCAGAAAAGAAAAGCCCGTTTATATTTGTACAGCAGCGGTGTGTTGAGATGCGAGGCTTCTACGATGGCTATTTCTGTACGGATTCAGAGAAAGCACAGTTTTTTATACGTGTGAATTTGTTACGTGTTTTTTTTTATTTATAAAAAAAAAAGACAAAAAGGACGTCGTTTTATGTTTTCCCATAACGGACAATCTGGATGGATGCTCTTTTTATTTTCTACTTTTCTTTCTCATCTTGCCTTTGAACTGTACCATGTATCAAAGTGGGATATAAGTGATGTGACGCACTGTATTTATTCAGCAGTTAATCTGGATATTCTATTTCATTCCTGAGCTATTTCCAGATTTTTTTTTTAGAGCAATGGTATTTGGAACAGCTTAATCAGCAGTTAAAACAACGCTCTGTCGAAGGTTTTTAAAAATACTCAGTATGTACTTCAGTGTGCACTTTAAGGAAAACAAACTACTCACGCTGTCATTGGAAAACATCGTAGCTCAGGGTTCACGGAGCGGGACAGTCATAGATGAATGAAATAGGCCGTATTTATTAACTGTGCAGTTCATGGATCACATAGTGTAACATATGAATGCAGAGATAAACTAGGAAATGTTCTATTATATTGCACATATATGAAAATATACATGGATTTTGGGATATTTGTATTCACTATATCTAAGATCTCTAAATGTTAATATATTTCAGAGTATGTGTATGCAAATATATGGATAGAGAAAATAAAGTAATTGTTTTTTTTTTCCCACGTGGTGTTTTTGCTTTTGCAGCAGCGGAAACTGTAGATCGAGAAAAACAAATAGAAGGTGGCTCAGAGAGCACACACCTCCACCAACGCTCGATCTCGCCGTGTGGGCGAAGGGAAATCTCGGCTACACCTGTTCTTCCAGATCTGCTGCAAACTTTAACGTGTGGTTTCTTGGGTGGTGCCCCGCACCCCCCACAATATTTCATAGCAAACAGACAACAAGGCACAGATCTCCACCGAGAGCCAACTGTCTCCTTAAAGTTAAATCAAGCTGCACCAAATTTCAAGCGCTCATTGATATAACTTCTCTAAATGTGTCTGATTTAAGATAAATTATTCTCTGAGAAATGTCAAAATAGTGGAAAAGAACATTCCCGGATCCGCCCCCTTTGTCCAGATCCACACCGAAACCTTCAGGATTTCATTTTTTCCCCCATCCTTCCACCAAGTTTCATGGAAATCTCTTCTGTAAAAGTTACATAATCCTGCTGTCAGACAAATCAACAAGGCGCTCGGAAAACACGTACCTCTGCCAAGGGTAACGCCCGATCTCGCCATGTTAAGAAAATGAAAGCAAATTCCTGGATCCGCCCATTTATCCGGATCTTCTGCAAACAAATTGTATTGGCACTTTCTTGGCTCATGCAAACAGTCAAACAAACGGCAATGAAAAAACTAGAGTTTCACTCAGAAGCACTTGTAGCTCCGCCCAAGGCCCAGCAGCCCCATTACATTCAATCAGGCTGCAACAAAGGGCTGATTCTTTTTTTTTATCAAGGTCCATTAATGGGAGATTGGTGAGAATGTCAAAAAACACCTCATTTCATAAGGTTAGTGCCAAAAACATTCCCGGTTTTGCTGCTTTGTCCAGTCGACATTTGGGCTAAAAACATGTCACCGCTTCGAGCCGAGTTTGAGTGTCGAGGCTTTCCGGGGAACTCTCCCTTTAACCTTTGTTAAATTCAAAATGACATTTTATAAACCTCTTCGTCAGACGGCTTCCTAATTATCACAACTAAAGTCTCAACATCCTGTGGCTCACACAGCCGAGCTTGTTTTTTCTAAATGCATCCTCCACTAGATGTCACCAGTTGTTGTTATTGCCTTCACGGCTCCTGGTGACCTTTAAGCAGTTAACTCCTGTCAGGTTGAATATGTTCATAAACTCCATCATTTTCACCAGGTTGACCCGTGGGAAGTGGGAGGTAGTTTGCGACACGACATCCAGCTGCTGGGGCCGGTGGGAACCTCGTTACCCAGACAATGAGTGGAAGTTTGAAGATAAATGAAACAAATGTTGACAAATTGCTCCGGAGTCAAAGCGATATTTTGGATGATGTGCGTTTTTTTGAATGATGACAATGTCACAAAAACCAGCTGTGGTGCAGTCCCATGACCCCACAGCGCACACACACACACACACACACACACACACACACACACACACACACTCGCTCGCTCCCATGTCATGTCTCTTTCCAGCCGACTGAAGATGAAGTATGTGGTAACACAGGGAAAGTGGTCGGCGGTGCAGAGGAGGAGGGAGGTTGTTGGTGCATGTGTGTGAGTGTGTGTGTGTGATTTTGCAAGGGTGGGGTGGGGGTGTCGGTGGGGAAAACCCGCTCTGGGCTGAGGCTTCTGTGGGCCTCCACCTGACACAGCGCTCAGCGAGACTCACCAAAAAAAGTAGGAAATTCCCCTTGTCTTGTCTGATCTAACAAAGGAAGTATTTGCTGGCTGTGGAGGAATTTCATCGTGACTTTTGCCAAATAATAGACCAGGTGTGTGTTTGTGTGTGTGTGTTTGTGTTTGTGTGTGTGTGTGTGTGTGTGTGAGCTCCGTCCAACTCAGCTGCAACCTTTTTTCTTCGGTATTTCAGCGATGAAATTAGTTCACATTCATTGTTCGGACACAAAGTTACAATTTTCTTTCTTTTTAATCAATCTTAATTGAACAAAAAGCACATAAATATAATAATTAACACATAACCCCACCATATTAAATATAAATAAATATTAATAAATACAGATTGTAATAGATATTATTGTCAGGAGCGTAATCCTCATAAGCCTTGAACCCTAAGTCTGCAGTGACGCTGCTGTGTCGTCACCTGCAGGACGTCTGGTCTACTACAATCTCAGGTCAACATAAATAACGTAGAAAAAAAAGTGCCTGAAATATAAATAAGGTTTCAAACTGTTACAGTTCATAGGGATTTAAAAAAAAAATCTTAAATAAGTTTGATCTCAATTGAGATTTCGACATTTCCACATCACCATGAAGATGAATAGTAATAAAGTCTGTGGAGTCATTTTAAAGTGCAAACACACCAAAGAAGGTCTTGCCGCCCTCGGTCTCCAGCTCCGAGAACATGTTGGTCTCCGTCCACAGTTTGTCTCCTCCGTTCAGCTTGAACACTGCGCCCAGGTAGATGGCGTTGTACCAGCCCTGTCCGTCTCTGAAGGCGTAATCCTGAGTCGGGGCGACCTGAGTCGGGGCGATCTGGCACGCCGACCTCACCGCACTCATCAGGGACACTTTGTCGCCCATGGAATCAGAGTACCGCCAAATCCTGTGGCTGACAGATGTGAGTTTCCCCTGTCCATCCTTGCCATCGTCGTCGGCGTCGCTGCAGGAGACTCTGAACGACGCCTGGCTGTAGACGAAGTAGAGGCCGGTTTCTGGGATGATGATCTGGTTGTCCACCAGTTCGAAGCCGCCCTGAGCGAACGTTTGGCCTTGGCTGTTCGTCCACTCCAGCTTCTCTTTGGAGTTCTCGTTCGATCCTGGAAAGAGAAGAAGAGGTGGCGGAGTTACAGCCTTGAAGACGACAGAGTTCTTCTCTCCAGGGGTTTAATAAAATTAACAGGTGCGTTATCAGGAGAGTGGAATGAATAACTAGTGCAACAACTTCCTCATCGTGCCCCAGGCTAACGCACTTCTAAGAGGAAGCAACACATGTCACACAAGTGGAAGACAAAAGGCTGAAAGGCTGGTGGGAAAGCTGAGAAGTTGAGCTCATTGTTTGCTGAGAGCCAAGTCGAGGTGACTCACCTTCTAAATGGATGGCTGCCTTGGCTTTGCTGCTGATCTGCTTCAGTGTTTCGTGGTGATCTGAAGAGAGGAGGACACAAGTCAGTTTTTGTCAAAAAAGACTTCAGACTTAAAGACTTAAATTAATACCCTGAGATGGTTTTTAAAACAAGCAGCCGTGCATGTAATCACCTGTTTTCTCATCGGAGTCCGTCTTGGTCAGAGCTGCTGTTTGGCCTGAATTTATCTGGAAGGAGGGGGAAACCGATTAGAGGTGCAAACGCAGACATTTGACTTTGCTGGAGTTTTAAAAATATTTCTTATCATATTCAGAAAGAGTGCTTCTCCTTACCGTGTTTTCAGATCTGTTCCAGTTCCAAGAAAACATCAGGACGCCTCCTAAACAAAGGGCCGTGATGAAAAGGCCCCCCATCACCTTACACATCCACCCTGTGGACGACTTCTTCTCCACCAGAACCACCGTCCTCTCCTCCAGACCCGACTCCACATCACCTGGTGCACTTGTGTAATTCACCATCTTGTAAAATGTAAAAACTCAACCCTTGTCTGGATGCTGAGTCTCAAAGTGGCTTCAGTGTGGTGATGCTCCTCTCTTTGTGTTGCTATTCTGTCAGAATGAACCAGGAGCTTGTAGTATTTATGCAGCGGCAGCCGATTCAGCAGAAGGGAAACTCCAGTGATGTCACAGTGTAAGTGGAGACAGCGGCAGCGGCAGCAGCAGCGAGTGAAACGAGCTGGGAGGGAAAGAGAAGTCACAGAATTTTCAGTGGAGTTTTGCCAGAGTGGAACGGGGGGTTCGGGGTTTCAGGATTGGAAAGTGGTTGGTTTCTACTTTTGGTTTGAAAAAAAATTAATAAACCACTGTGTTGTGAGACACACACACACACACACACACACACACACACACACACACACACACACACACACACACACACACACTAAATGGTTCATGTATTTATACCTCACTTATGTAGATTTATTTTCAGGTATTTTTCACTTTTACTGAAATAATACAATACTATATCAGCAACTATCTGTACTTTCAACTCGACTACATTTTATGTTTTTACACAGCATTGCATGTTACATGTTTAAGTATTTCTCAAAGTAATCTGATCCAATCAGAGCGAGCCGGTAAGGACTCCTGCAGCAGCCGGTGAAGAAACATCTCGATCAGATTCCGAAGATGAGTCTCAGCTTTAATGATGAGGTGATAGAACGTTGCATCAGGACATGCACTACTTCGTACATTTTTGTTTATTAATTTATTTACATAAAATGTTTGACTACTTCCTTCCCTGACACACACACACACACTTGTTTCCATGACTTCAGAGGACATTACATTGACTCACATTGATTACATCACACAAACCTTAAACCTAAACTTTACCTGCACATCACCTTAACTTAACTTAACTTAATCTTAACATTTTGTGATTTACATTATGCAGACTTTCTTTTTGGCCCTGTAAGGAAGTTAAGTGCCCATAATGTGACTGTGTAAACAGATTTAGGTCCCCACGAGTAATACCTGGACCACACACACACACACACACACACACACACACACACAGTGTTAAATCCATGAAAAACAAACAGTGTACACACAGACAGGCAGACACATAAACACAGTGAGTTCATTACAGAGCCACGGACAGAATGTGAGCAGCTGAGGTTTACACTCAGATCCAAAGCTCCCCGACATTCTGAGGTCACTTCTGACCAGATGTTGAAATGCCACAAAAATGTGAAATCATGGAAACGGTCCAACTTGTTCACCGGCTATTTAAGTCACACTCGACTCCCCCACAGATAATGACACTTTGAGTGTTCACTAATGTGCCGCATTTGTCAACGGTTATAATTTTCCCCATTACATCATTACCGCTGTTTTAGTATTTGTCATTCATCATTTGTTTGTACAGCGTCTGTCTCAAGTGGGTGCTCTCCGGAAATGAATACTGATTATCTGCTTATAGATGTTATCATTGTGTGTTATCAACATACACACAGTTAAAGTGCTGCAGCTTTTTTAATCTACTTTTCACCATTTACATAACAAGCAGAATTCAGTAGCCAGAAAAAACACAAACTCAATCATGCCCCTGTCTCTTATACACATGATATGCAGCATATTACCTTATATATACATAGTAACATATATATACATAGTAACATATATATACATATATTAACCATAACCCTAATTTATCCGAAGAACCCGTGGAGAGATTTCAATAAATGTTTTCAAATCTCAGTCTGAAAAGAGAAAACTGTGTTAAAGGGAAAACAACTTTTCAAAGCTCTTTCTGTTTCAGAAGTAGGAAATGAGGCAACTCGACAAACTGGTTTTTACGCTCGTCTCTGCCTCAGTTTCCTCTTTTCACTTTCTCTCTTGACCTCGTGTGTCGGAGACGGAACTTGCTTGCCCGGGCTTTTCATCACACATGCCTGAAATATCCTCGCAGTTCTGTTTTCATGTTTATAAAGAGAACTCGCCAATCTCCTTCTCATTGGCTTTCACGTGTCATTCACTGATTTCTCATTTGAATTGAAGGGGACAGGTGCATGTGAAAAAAAGGACTGATAATGTAAAATAATGTTTTGTGCCTCTTTGAAGTCATGTTGTCTCTTTTCAGGGTCATCGCTTATGTCTTAAGGATCATTTTCATCTCTTCATGTTTGCATTGTGTGTCTTATGGTAATTTGTTGATATCTTTGTGTCAATTTATTGTACTTGAGTGATTGGTTTGTGTGTCTGTCGTAGTTTTCTCTCTCTTTGTGGCTGTTAGGTGCCTCTCTGGTTTTTGTCTCTGGTTATTTCTGACCGTTTGTGGTCATTTGTCGTCTCTTCATGGCCATATTGTGTGTCTGATTTAAGTTTTTGTGTCGCCTGGGGCCAGTTTATGTCTCTTTGCAGATATTTTCTTCCATATTTGCGATTGTTGTTTGTCTCTTAATGTATTTTATCTTTGTGCTCTTTTTTCCTCCCTGAGTGATTGTTTAGTGCCTCTCTAAGGTCGTGCTTTTGTTGCTTTGTAGTCATTTTGTGTGTCTTTTAGTAATCTCTGTGTCTTTGTGGTTTTTTTGTATCTTTGCGGTCATCCTGTGCGTCCTATGGTTCCATGGCAGTTTTAAGCGGATGTTGTGGTGTGTGAGATAAAATCACACCTCTGGCTTAGGCATGCAATGCATTCCAGGATGCAAATACCAACCGCGAGATGTTGAAAGATGACTTCACTGTCGCCGTCATCATATGCACCCACATGACACACACACACACACACACACACACACACACACACACACACACACCCACACCCACACAAACTAATTTACACATTGCCTCTGTCCAGTTCCCCCTTCTCACTCACCTCCTCTTGATTATTCATATGACGGCTCATCAAACCAACACATCCGGTGCGTTCAGACAGGAAGCTCATATATGGGCTACGCTCCCAAACCAGTATCAGTCAATTTCATCTTTAACATTGTTAATTGTGTGTTTTATCTAATGTTTTTGCAAATTAATTTTGTTTATAATCAAAATACAAGTTGCTTTACAAGTTAAAAATCAAACAATCAATCATTTAATACAATTTTATTTGTAAAGCCCATATTCACAAATCACAATTCATCACATAGGGCTTGACAATCTGCACAAGGTGAGACATCCTTCGACCTCGAGGACAAACCCACGTGTGGAGTCCCTCTCCCAGGACGGACAGCAGTGCAATAGAGGCCGTGTGCAACAGAGCAGATCAACAACATAACACTTGTGAAATAACATTCATGAGAAAAGACCGTGTCAAACACGAGAGTCAGAAAGGAAAATGAAGAATTGAAGGTTGAACAATAGGAAACAGGTGAAGGCTATTTACAGCTCACACAAGGGTGGAGCAAACATACAAGAAGGAAAACGTAACAGAAAATAAAAGACTAAAAGATGATCGAAATAGTACGATCAGAATTAGATTAAACATTAATAACAACATACGTATAAAAAGTTGAAGGTGAATTCAGACCCCAAGTCGTTTACAAATTTAATGGAATGACAGAAAAGGCCCCGGGCACCTGTGGTTCTCAGCCGCCTGGAATGGTGAGTACACGGCTTCTCCCTGCAGGACCTCAGGTGTGTCGTAACCTTTTTATTTTTAATCATACCTCACTTTTAAAACATACAAATCCAAAACAGCCATCTTCAAATTCTAATCATGACCATATTTTGGGAGGGTTTATCTGTGGCTTGTACAAACACGAAGTTCCTAAAGACGGGATGTTGTTTAAAGAGCAGATCTGTATCACGATAATATACAGTGATAACTCAGAACTGGTGTTGAAGGAACTTTAATAAGTTATTCGAGGGAATAACATTTTCCTTGAGGAATAAAGTGGAAAACCTTTCCCAGAAAATATGAGAAAATGATATGATGCTGTTGTATCTGGATCAATCCCAGGACAATAAGTAACCTGTCACTCTTTTGTAAACTGCACTAGAGTAGTTGTAAATAAATCATGACACCTGATATTCTGTCAGTTTTATCAAGCTGTAGAATCTGTTGAACATTGCCGAGCTGTATTTTCCGAGTCAGAGGTCGTGTGTAATGTGTAACTCACAAACTCCCACTGGATTCCTCCAAGAGACAAACGCCTCTTTTCATGAAGTGGGGGAAACTAAACCTGCCTCAGTTTGAGTGCTCATATCTTCGTGGCCTTTCCCCTTCCCCGTGTGCCTGGAGCTCTGCGAGGCCTCCTCTAATCGTATGCTGACATATTCCCCCCCATGTAACTCCCCCTGCAATGAAAGCGTTTGTTCTTCAGCTGATTTTTGGGTTTTTTTGCACCCGGATTGCATCATTAAATCCCAGGATTGTGTGGTCATCACGCAGCGGAGCTCTGCCACTCTGCTGACAAAGATCACCTCGGGGCAGGAAGGAAAGGATGGGAGGAAGGAAGGTGGGGGCAGCAAGGGCGGAGGAAGCTGAGGAAGGAAGCTACTGCAGGCAAATCTGATGTCCTGTTTAGGTGAAGAGCTCTGTTTTCAGATTGTGACACAATCACAGGTGCAGGTTTTTGAAGTGGCATAAAATATATATAAATCCACATCAGAGGGTTTGGTTTCGCTCTCATCGTTTGCTCTTGAGCGAAACCATGTGAGGGAGTTGATGTGTGAGTGATTAAACTAGGCCGGAATGAGGGTTCACCACAAAGGTGGCTTCCGCTGCAGCTATTGTGTAGTCTGGTGGCCTACAAACCTCCAGCATGTCCCCAGTGAGTTACACTTTACCCACTGTAGGTGTTTCACCTCCTCATTTTCCAATCTGAATGGATTTGGAAACATTAAGTTTTTATTTTAATTTTATTTTTTTGTGATTTATCTTTTAGCCGTGGAATGAAGTGATACCAGACTCGGGGGCATCAAGAAATCAATTTAACTAAGTGATACGAAATATATATATGCTGGATTTAGCAGGAGAAACTGCCTCAGAGAAAAAACTGTAATAAGTTAGAAGAGGTTAGAAAGTCGTGTGTGTGTGTGTGTGTGTGTGTGTTTGTGTGTATGTCTGTGTGTGTGTGTACTTACTGAACGTTGCCCGCGAGGCTAATTTGAACTTCCACATCATTTGTGCTGTGGCAGGATGTGCTCAGATTTAAACTGTGCCTGAATAAGTAGGACAGTTTTTAAGAGCAGAACGTTTTTGTGAGACCTACGAAAACCAGTCAACAGTCTCTTGTAATTTAAAGATTTTCTTTTTGAATTTGTGTCTTAGTTTTTTAGTTCTAGTCTTTATTCTTGTCAGTAATCATAACACTTAATGCAGGTTTCAAGTCAGAGGTTTAACCCTCTGAAGTCAACGCTCTATTTAATTCTATTTATTTCACACGGAGACGTTAAATGAAAACCAATTAAAAGTGCTGCTGAGGCCCTTTCAAACAATATCTCATTATGTTTGTAGATCATAACTATAGATTGTAAATAAAGATGGACGACGCTTCTCCACTCTGGTTCATGTCCCCTCTGCCAACATGGAGGAGGTGGGATTTATGAGCTATGCTGCAGCCGGCCACCAGGGAGTGATCAAGACGCTTTGGCTTCACTTCAGAGGAAAAGTCATGTCGTCACGCCAGGTATTTTTAAATTCTTTATCCGACATGGATCAGTGGAAGGAACCTCCCATGAGTGCGTCTCGTAAACACAACACTGACACATCGTCACATCTGCTTATACAGTTGTTATTGTGAATGTGCTGCATAAGCACAAACGACACAAAGCAACATTAGCATTTATTTGGATTCATGCTTCAGGACACACGACAAAAGTCCAATAGTCACTTTTCTTTTGGGGAAATACTAAATAAATGCTAAATCTTATAAATTTGATTAAATAAGAGAAGTCAAACTATATATGATATGCGTTTCAATCTAATTTCGAAATTATTTTTGTTGGATGTTGTACAGACAAATAATCTCTGCTTTAAGTTAAAGTTAAACAAATATATAAAAAACACTTATCTTATTACTTTGTCTTTGCCACCATGGCGCTTCCTTACAAAACCTTTCACACTCTTATTCCTGTATAACCTGTGTGACAGTAATGGAATTTTGAATCCAGGAGAAGCGTTTACCATGTGAATCAGTGATTGGTCCTTTCGGCACAGTTACAGGTGACCCAGGCTACACTCTGGCTGCTGATTGGTCGACTGTGGCTAATGAATTGGTGGGTCCTGTTTTCTTGGAGAGAGAAAAAAAAAAAAAATGTTGCTAAATGGATTTTTCTGCAAGTCACCGGAAATGTACCGGTAATAGTTGTGTTGGCAACATGTCACGTTGCTATGACAACGAGCTGGGAAGCGAGGGGCGGGTGAAGCAGTGGAGGTCACGGAGGTCGGTTCCTGTCAAACCCAAAAAAAGCTGCAGCTGCAAGAAGTCGGTCAGACGTGAACACACAGTGACGAGACACATATTTATAGATTCTGTGTAATTTACATGTTCCTAAGATACGATTATATCCAATGTTAAATAAACGTCAATAAACTTAGAAGAGAGACGCTCATGATACAAATGAGATAATAATACAAACCTTTACTGTCAATGATCATGTTTTGAAGTTTTCAAAGTAGTATAGGATACTTTAAAGAGTATAGGATACTTTATTTTACTAATTATAAACAAATACATTCATCATATCAAACAACAAATCAATGAAATGGCAGACCACACATGCCTCTTGGTCAATGTCCATTTTCGAGCAAGTTTGAGTCATTTACATGAAATTAATAGTGATTCAGAAGTTTTAAAATAGAAGCAACTTTTTTTTCATTGGAAATAGACAACAATATAAACACTTTTATTTTCACTCCCATTTTGTATGTGTTTAAATCAAAGATTCACTTTGATTGTGTTTAATTGTGTTAATGACAAGGAATGGATAAAGTTGAGTTTGACGTCTGGGCTTTAACTCTGTGGGTTCGTCTTCCAAAATTTGATTGATTGATTGATTGATAACAAACAACAACTCAGCGAATCCATGGCAACAGTTTACTTCCTGTTTCCTGTAACGATTTCCTAATCTTTTCTAAAGAAAGACTTTTTTACTTTAAAGGAGGATTATTTTTAACATGATTACTGGATTCTAGAGCTTCTTACAGTCAAAAATAATCACATCAGTTTATCTCAGGTAGTTCAGCCACTTCTTTGTCATTGCTCTTTGCTAAATGACTTGAAGAAAAACTTAATCTGTTCACTTCACATGTGTGAAAACCTTTTTTAAATTGTATGTAAAATCATCTTAAAGACGTTTATTTTTATTATATGACCCCATCATACATTTCTCATTTTTGTCCAAGATTTTGAGTTTGTCGTTTTTCAGAACAGATCATGTATTTAATTATCTCTTTGGTTATATTCAGTTCTATGTAAAAAAAAAAAAAAATTATACTTTAATTTCAATTGTTTTTCACATGTGTTTTACAAAGAAAGTGTTTACTTTAACTAAATAACATAGACAAATATGTGGGTTATGTTTCGAAATTGATGTTGAATGCTGAGTCAGTTTCAGGAATTAGTTGTTTATGAAGTAAGCCAACCAATAAAAATGCTTTAATCAGGGAACTTGTTCATTACTTCACAGCTTCTGCAGAATATGATGTATTGATAACTTCAGTCATATTTCGCAGGACTGAGTCGAGTAGTATTTACAGAAGTCATTTAAAGTCCCTTTAAAATTCCGACTTGTTACTTCCTCTTTCCGTCATTGTCATATCACCGCCGTCATTACTCATGGTCACATTATTCATCACTGATGTAAAGTGTTGTTACACAGTTTGACCCTTTTGTTGCAGCAACACAGTTTGTTGACTTTGTGTTTGCAAACAATGGCTGAAATGAATGAAACTTTATCCACATTTTTTCTTCCTTCATCACACTGGAAACTCAAAATTTGTAGCTACTTGCTCTCAGACTGTTCAGAGAATCACATGATTCGGCATCAGCACCCACATATGACTAAAATTCTACGAAAAACATAAATATCCAGAAAACTCACACTGGATTATGGAAAGTACGTCCCATCAACCTGACTTGAAGTCAGGGGACTGATCATCACGACAAGAGAGAGGAAGTGATAATTATCATATTCCCCCCATTTTTACATTGCATGTGAAAAAAGGATAAAGAGGAGCTTTTTCTTTTCTTTTCATTTCCCCATTTAATGGTGGTTTGCATTAAACAGGAAGTGTGAGGGACAGCCTGATTTAGTTATTTATAAATCGTGGGACTTGATTTATAAATCAAGTTCACAGGATTACACAAAACATGGTGGAAAGAAGCAGAACGGGTCAGAGAAGAACGTTTTGGTTTGGATCGGGATCAGAGGCCAGATCCACGATTTATCTTTCACTTTCTTTAACATTACAAAATAGAACATTTCCATCAACTTTCCATCAAATTTCCATCATCAATTCATTGATGTTGATTTAAAAAATCTGGCAAATCCGACTGATATTTATGAGTGTGAGCAATTTGATGAGGCTTGATAGTATTTAAGTGACTGTTTGTCCTTGGCGGAGGTTTGTGCTCTAATGACTGACCTTCTTGTTTTCCTTTGGGATTAATTAATTGCTCTCATATAAGACTTTATATGCATTTACATATACACATAGATTTACATGAGTCGTTAAAATAATGTGATTGTTTTGCTGTAAGGGAAAAGTGTTGTGGCTTGTAACATTGTTAACAGTGTAACGAGTCACAATATTTTGGTGTATAATGTATAATTTTATTTATGTGTATATATATATATGTACAAGAGCCTCTTTACTATTAGACTATTGGAGATGATGTGATTCTTTTGTTACACACAAATCGACTTAATCGTTAACAACAGAAAGTGCTGCTGAATGATGACACAACATGGACAATTCTCCAAATATTTTTTTGTTTTCCACTATCATATACAGTATCATCACACAATGAACGGTAAACCCTCGTCTCCCACACGAGGAGTGTCTGAACTTGTTTCCCTCTTTTCCCCCTGGCACCTTTCAGTGTGTTTCCATGGCCTGACTAAGAAGCCGGCAGAAATGACAAACCTGAAACGACGCCCACATACTGTAACTTCAAAGACATGAGAGAACAGAAAACACCAACAGAGATCCAGAGTGTGAAGAAGTCAGCAGCTTCAGACACCTGTTCGATTCCTGCTTTTCTCTAAGTGCTGATCATAGGGGGGCTCACGTGCCCACAGGTTGTGTGGACACTAACAAGGCGAAGTGCAGCTGTGGGTCTTACACAGAGGAAAGGTGTAGCACAAAATGGAGCCAGTGCTATTTATAGAGTATTGGTAACAAAGTGGATGAATCACTTTTACAGCTAAAGAGGTGTAACAGGATTTATTTTCTTCATTTCACACCTTCTTTATTTTTCCTGACCTCTGGACTTTTCAGTTTTGTCCGAACCGAAATACCAGGTGAAAGGTGAAAGGTGCCTCAGACCACTGTCCAGACCAAGGGCCTAAAAGGAAATGCATGAATAAAAAGAAATGCTCTCAGTCTGTACTTTAAGGACCAATTTGCGGGAGGTTGAGAAGACATTAAACAATAAACAATAGAAGAAGAAAAAGAAGTTGTATGTCTGATGATGTAATATTTGAATTTTGAGGACGTTCATTTTTCTGTTAGTACGGCCATAATGATATAACTCGTTATTTTTATAAATTAAACCACACAACAGAATGAAATATGTTTGAACTGACTTCCATCGTGTCCAGCTGCAATATTAAAATGCTGCACACATATTAACACGATCATTTGATTGTATAATTCAGTACAATGACACTCTGGTACATACATTTGGGATTTTGTTCTAAAGTATTTGTATTTCGTTATGTATATGCAACATTTGACGTTTCAGTATATTTTGTTTTGCTGTAAGGGAAAAGTGTTGTGGCTTGTAACATTGTTAACAGTGTAACGAGTCACAATATTTTGGTGTATAATGTATCATTTTATTTGTGTGTATATATATATACACTACCGTTCAAAAGTTTGGGGTCACTTAGAAATGTCCTTATTTTTCAAAGAAAAGCACTGTTTTTTCAATGAAGATAACATTAAATTAATCAGAAATACACTCTATACATTGTTAATGTGGTAAATGACTATTCTAAGTGGAAACGTCTGGTTTTTAATGAAATATCTACATAGGTGTATAGAGGCCCATTTCCAGCAACTATCACTCCAGTGTTCTAATGGTACATTGTGTTTGCTAATCGCCTTAGAAGACTAATGGATGATTAGAAAACCCTTGAAAACCCTTGTGCAATTATGTTAGCACAGCTGAAAACTGTTTTGCTGGTGAGAGAAGCTATAAAACTGGCCTTCCTTTGAGCTAGTTGAGTATCTGGAGCATCACATTTGTGGGTTTGATTATACTCTCAAAATGGCCAGAAAAAGAGAACTTTCATGTGAAACTCACCAGTCTATTCTTGTTCTTAGAAATGAAGGCTATTCCATGCGAGAAATTGTGAAGAAACTGAAAATTTCCTACAACGGTGTGTACTACTTCCTTCAGAGAACAGCACAAACGGGCCCTAACCAGAGTAGAAAGAGAAGTGGGAGGCCCCGGTGCACAACTCAGCAAGAAGACAAGTATATTAGAGTCTCTAGTTTGAGAAATAGACGCCTCACAGGTCCTCAACTGGCAGCTTCTTTAAATGGTACCCGCAAAACGCCAGTGTCAACGTCTACAGTGAAGGGGCGACTCCGGGATGCTGGCCTTCTAGGCAGAGTGGCAAAGAAAAAGCCATATCTGAGACTGGCCAATAAAAAGAAAAGATTGATATGGGCAAAAGAACACAGACATTGGACAGAGGAAGATTGGAAAAAAGTGTTATGGACAGACGAATCAAAGTTTGAGGTGTTTGGATCACACAGAAGAACATTTGTGAGACACAGAACAGGTGAAAAGATGCTGGAAGAGTGCCTGACGCCATCTGTCAAGCATGGTGGAGGTAATGTGATGGTCTGGGGCTGCTTTGGTGCTGGTAAAGTGGGAGATTTGTACAAGGTAAAAGGGATTTTAAATAAGGAAGGCTATCCCTCCATTTTGCAACGCCATGCCATACCCTGTGGACAGCGCTTGATTGGAGCCAATTTCCTCCTACAACAGGACAATGACCCAAAGCACACCTCCAAATTATGCAAGAACTATTTAGGGAAGAAGCAGGCAGCTGGTATGCTGTCTGTAATGGAGTGGCCAGCGCAGTCACCAGATCTCAACCCCATTGAGCTGTTGTGGGAGCAGCTTGACCGTATGGTACGCAAGAAGTGCCCAAGCCAATCCAACTTGTGGGAGGTGCTTCAGGAAGCGTGGGGTGAAATTTCTACAGATTACCTCAACAAATTAACAGCTAGAATGCTAAAGGTCTGCAATGCTGGAATTGCTGCAAATGGAGCATTCTTTGACGAAAGCAAAGTTTGAAGAACAAAATTAATATTTCAAATAAAAATCATTATTTCTAACCTTGTCAATGTCTTGACTATATTTTCTATTCATTTTGCAACTCATTTGATAAATAAAAGTGTGAGTTTTCATGGAAAACACGAAATTGTCTGGGTGACCCCAAACTTTTGAACGGTAGTGTATATGTACAAGAGCCTCTTTATTATTAGAGTATTGGAGATGATGTTTTTTTTTGTTACACACAGATCGACTTAATCGTTTACAACAGAAAGTGCTGCTGAATGATGACACAGCATGGAATTCTCCAAATATTTTTTGGTTTTCCACTATCATATACAGTATCATCACACAATGAACGGTAAACCCTCGTCTCCCACACGAGGAGTGTCTGAACTTGTTTCCCTCTTTTCCCCCTGGCACCTTTCAGTGTGTTTCCATGGCCTGACTAAGAAGCCGGCAGAAATGACAAACCTGAAACGACGCCCACATACTGTAACTTCAAAGACATGAGAGAACAGAAAACACCAACAGAGATCCAGAGTGTGAAGAAGTCAGCAGCTTCAGACACCTGTTCGATTCCTGCTTTTCTCTAAGTGCTGATCATAGGGGGGCTCACGTGCCCACAGGTTGTGTGGACACTAACAAGGCGAAGTGCAGCTGTGGGTCTTACACAGAGGAAAGGTGTAGCACAAAATGGAGCCAGTGCTATTTATAGAGTATTGGTAACAAAGTGGATGAATCACTTTTACAGCTAAAGAGGTGTAACAGGATTTATTTTCTGCATTTCACACCTAGACTTTATTTTTCCTGACCTCCGGACTTCGCAGTTTAGTCCGAACCCAAATACCAGGTGAAAGGTGAAAGGTGCCTCAGACCACTGTCCAGACCAAGGGCCTAAAAGGAAATGCATGAATAAAAAGAAATGCTCTCAGTCTGTACTTTAAGGACCAATTTGCGGGAGGTTGAGAAGACATTAAACAATAAACAATAGAAGAAGAAATAGAAGAAGTATGTCTGATGTTGTAATATTAGAATTTTGAGGACGTTAATTTTTCTGTTAGTACGGCCATAATGATATAACTCGTGACATGGGGCCTTATTATGGGGTTTCTGACCATGGTGTCTTTGCAGTCTCAGCCTGTACATAGCCAATAATAGAATTTAATAGAATTTCTCACTGGGGCCTCTCTCAGTTTGGGCGCCCCAGGAAATTCCCTCTTTGCAGAACTGGTTTCCACGCTCCTGCAGTATAGCAGGGAGTGGAACCACTCAATTTGTTTTTTTACCTCACTCTCTCCTTCTCCTTTTTTTTTTTTTCACATTCACATTTTGTTATGATTCTGTGTGAAGTGAACCTGACCCTGGGGACTTTTTGATGTGGATTAAAACGAGAACTGTAAGAGCATCACGTTGAAGCTTCATTCTTTGGAAATTTAGGAGGCTGATCTGTGGTTTTCAGGGAAATATCATAATATTGCTTGTATTAACTGCCAAATTGGTACAAACATTCATGTACCTCTCAGGATTGATGTCAAACACTTAATACCCTTAAAATTGCATTCACCGAAGTCGGACATACAGACAGAAAGGTACATCAACATTATACAGTATATGACGAGCTAGAAGAAGACCATGAGCTCTGATTGTGTAGGAAGAAGCTAACCGCCCCCGGGTATCAGTCTGATGACAGCGTTTCACATGTGTCTGTGGATGTGTTGTAAAAAGGGGAAGTATTGTGACGCTGCAGTGTGATGTTGCAACCAATATGTAGCTTCCTGTTTGTTCTTGTTGAACAGAACTGAACAGTATCACCTGGTGTGTGTTTTTACAGTTTGAGCCTCGGGCCTCGAACATGAGTAACAGCTCACTTTGTGTTGAGGTTTTATCAGGCATCAGTGATTCAGTTTGTTTGAGTTGATCAGGTTTGGTAGAAGTGAGGTGGGACAGTGATGCTGAGAGTCGAGCTGACAGAAACATGTGCTGCTGCAGGTGGAGTAGGAAGACAGCACCACCATGTGGTCATGGTGCAGATCCAAAGTTAAGAAATTGACTCAGAGGATTTTAAATACATTTATTACAGGCCAGCCCTCAGAAATAAACCATCACATTATAATATCACATTTCATAAGTTAAACAAGCACATAGCACTCACACAACAAACCTTTACAATCACAGTATTCCATTCATTAAAATGCAGATATCTTAGAAAACTACAAGAACACACAAATCTCACCACAGGGAACCAGCAGGTAAAAGTAGAGGCTCTACTAACGTTGCACTGATGCAGTTAATTTTGTTTTCAAGAGGTTTTCATCCAAAGCCCAGAGGATGTGACGATGTGACCTTGTGTAAAAAGATCTCAGGCCACATCCATGATACTATCTGTTCGTTTGAAAACGACATTTTAACACCAAAACTATCTCTGTCCTCTTGAGTGTTTTGGTTAAAGGCACAGTCACACATACGCGAATATGAAAGGGAATAGCATGGGAGGCGAAGGTTTGCCACTGATGCATTCGCGTATCTGTGACCGGGCCCTAGATCACATAACATGGGATTACTCATTGGGTACCTGTCTGTTTTAGTGACTCTGAAACTCTGGAGTAAAACGTAGTATACGGATCTAGCCTTAGATAGAGTGCAAACCTCCTGCAACCTGCCTGATGGAGCTTTTTAGCATTTTAGTGTTTCAGATTATTAAAAGGCTTAACTACCCTGTAAAAATAAGATTCACATATTGTTGAACATGACGGAATTCTGTGATTTTGAGTATTTTCTGGTATAAAATGATCAAAGTTAAATAACGAAATAATATTAAAAAATCCAGGTGATGATCCACTCTTGTTGATAAATGCTGTTATAGGCCTACGATCAACATACCAGTCCAAGGAAGAATATTTCCTCTTGTATAGTAGCAAACTCAAGAGACCTGCAGTGCTAAATGAGTTGATAAGCTCCCCAGAATGTGCTATCTCTTCGAAAATCATCTGTGACATCTAAGCTGACACTGTCTCCCTTCATGAGATTGACAATCTTGGCCACCCACACAGAACCCTCTGTCGTACTGGGGAAGGTTCCCTCAACCAGTTTCCTCATGACCTTACCGATCGTGGCGTCTCTTTTCAAAATCACAGATTTGGCCTGACTTTTACTTTGGTGCTCGTAGAAGGTGACCTGGGCGTAGATGAGGTAGAGGCTGTTTTTCCGGCAGAGGATGGAGTCGTTGCTCAGGACGAGCGAGCAGGAGGGACATTCAGGGGATTCCACCCAAGTATTGTTCAGAGCTGTAGGAGAGCCGTCAAAGTTTAGTCTCACAGAAGCATTTTCAACTCATGCATGAAACTTTAGGCAGTGACAGATGAGACCTCTTGGATTCTGTTTATATAAATTGAAGGCGTCATATTATATTCAGGCACTATTACTTGAAAAGGTTTACATGCTATAATGTTCATGAACAAAACTCTTTCCTCACACTGTCATTGCTGCAGCTCCTCTTTTCAGCCTCTGTCTAAAACACTATGTCGCAGCTCCTGTCTTTTTAAGGCCCCCCTTCCCGATGAAGCCCAGTTTGCTCTGATTGGCCAGCTGGCTCACTCTGCTGTGATTGGTTGCCCGCTTCCAATGCGTGTAGGAAGTGTCAGCCTTTTGCTAGTGGGCGTGCAAGACTAGCTGCTAACTGTGCATTATGCAAATGTTGTACATATCTGTAATTAGAGCCCAAAGAAGTTGAAGATAAATTAATTAAATTAATTAGAAAAATATTGATGCATTAATTTCCGTGTTGAACCATTAGGGCCTTTGAAACGTTCACACTCAGATGATCATCACAGGTTGAATAAATAGTTGATCCTCCAAACAATAGCTCGTTTCATTCCATTTGACAAACCAAGCGTCCCCTGACTATCTGAGGCTGTTTGTTTCCACGGGGCTGTAATTCTACCCAAAGCCTCCGTAAACCACATCATAGCTCTGCCTCTGGTTTGTTGGGGTTGAAGGAACCCGCTTCACACAGGAAAAGTCAGAGTGGGAGGAACACAGCATGAGACTGGAAACATGACAGCGCTGTGTGTCTCAGATGAGGCAGTGGTTCGGACTGGGTGGGCTCTCATACATACACATCGGAGATGTTCCGTGACATTTTCCCTTCCCAATACCAATTCAGATACAAGTACTGTTCTGATACCAGCGTATATAAAAAGATTAACCCTGTGCGGAAGTGATGATTGCTATCATTGTTATTTGGCCGGGCTCAAGTTAAACCCTTTGGAAAACAAGCACATAGAGACAGTGAATGTTATGTTAATAATCTAGTCTGACAGTCAGAACTGAAGCAGAACAGATAAATATTGTAATACACTGACTCCACCCATTGAAGCTGAAGTCCATTTTAGTTGGGGGACTTTCCAGCGTGACAAATAGCCAATACGTTGACATTTAAGTTAGCTCGGGCTAACATTCACGACCGGAAACCACCTCTTCTTCACCGCTCTAAAACCACTACTTGCCAGCGGCAGCACAGTGCAACTGCAGTTTTACTTTTTGTATAACGGTTGTTCTGCATTCATGCTGCTGCCGAGCTGAATCAATGTCTGTGTAAAAGGGGAAGTGTAGGACAAGACACCAACGCTGTTTCTCACACATAATGGCTGTGATTCTGGCACGTTATCTAAAAATCACACGGGGGGGGGGGGGGGGGGGGGGGGGGGGGGGGTCTTGTATACAGCGATACACTGGATAGATGTATTTTATTGATCCCAAACTGAGAAATTTCAATTATAGTAGGATCCCCCAAACTCTGAAACTGCATTTAAATCCATCTTAAAAAGCTTAATCTGCGTGTGGTTTTAATTTATTTTAAATCGTATTATTGTTATTATGAAGTACTTTAACTTTGTGAAGAAAAGTGATATACAAATAAAGTTTGATGATGATTATTATCATATTCGATAAATTAGAGAAAGTCTGACTTTGAAGGTTGATGTTTTAGAAAAATGATGAACAAATTAACAGCAGTGAAGCCGACTGAAACACGAGGGTTTAAAAGTGCTGCAAACATCACCTGAGCTCTAATTACTTGACATTTTAGATTTGCCCTCAAGCAAATAAAGACAAAATACAGCGTTGTGAGTTACAGACTCATCTATAATCAAATCAAAAGACCTTGCTGCGACATCACTTTACGACACGAGAGGAAGTGAAGAAAATAAATCTGAGTATTAATCAGTATAGGTCTACTTACACTTCATCAGCTGGATGAATGAGGGAGAAGATCCTGAAAAGCAAAATCATTTGTTTGTATTAAACTCGTGTAAAAGGTTTGGAAAACTTGAGTCACTGGCAATAAAGTCAGTAAATTAATTTCTTACCGACTGACTTCAAACGGGCCTCTAAAGGTGTGTTGACTGCAAAATAAAAAGAGTTAAATCCAGTGTCATTCGTACCGATGTGTTTTTAACAAAATGCGACAACGCCTTTTGAAAAGGCATCGTTCGAAGTGAACACAGTAAAATCTGATTAACGTACTTGTCGGAATGACGTCTTCTGGCTTCATTGTCGAGACTGCGTCCTGAAGAAGATAGAAAGCAAACCTTCATCGTCATGTACATCATCATCTGCATCTCTCTTGTCTTCATCATCCCTGTTGTACACTGAGTATAGATCCACAAACTTCCCTCACAACTTTCAGGCGTGAGGGAAGTTTGTATTTTGTGACAGAGGAGAATAGAGGAACTTCCTTATTTTTAATTTAATTTACCCAACAGTAGTTCTGCAGTAAATGATAATTTGTAAAGCTCATACAGTAAATCCATTGTACCCATCACCAAGAGTCGTACATTGTTTTGAGTTGCATTACATTGTGTACATGTTGTGTTCTTTTGTCCAGCACGTATGTGTACATGTGTTGAAACACTGAAGAACGTGTCGGTCATTATGCTGCTGCCACCCAGAGGTGCCAAATGGGAGTCTGCACTTGATACAGTGAGGTAAAGACCAGAGACTAAAGATGGATGACATGTGTGCTCCTCAAAAGTGAAGCCAGAACATCTCACCTGGAGTCCCTCCTCCTCCATGTTAGTGGATGGGTCATGGGTCAAAGTAAAAGTCAAATTACATGTTCAATAACTTTTTTTTAATCAAAAATATATTAAGCTAGTTAAGCTAGGTGGACACACACATCCAAACAGTGCATGTAGACAAGGATCAGATGAGACTGATGTCAGTTCACCAAGCGGAGACCAATAAAGGGAAACTAGTTTGAAGAGGGAAGTTCACTTTCTGATTTCTTACGTCATCTGTTCTACTGTTTTCACCTCCTGGTCACCTGATTTCATATTTACCACCTGTCACTTCCTGTGAGTAACTGATCTATGTTTACTTACTGTAAAGTTTGGTTTAATTGTTTTTTTGACTTTTTAATTTGGTCCATGACTCGTCTACTAACATGGAGGACGTAGGGTTTTATACAGTCTATGATAACGACAGAGATAAGACAGGAGCTGCTCGGTGTTAGCACTGACACAAAGCATGTAGTGTGATTGAATATACAATGGCACAGTTACAACATCACGTTATTGTCTCAGAGTGTGTTCCGGTTCGCTGACAGACGACACCTGATCGGTGAACGTGGATCTGTTTGGTAACAGGGGAACTGACCTCGGGGGACTTTGGTTTGATCGAAGTGAGAAACGTGGCCATGACCACCACAGCCACCGTGAGGAGACCACACCACACCTGGAGCAGCAGATACTTGTGAGAGGACCTCGAGTGACCCTCCATCCTGTCACACACACACACACACACACACACACACACACACACACACACACACACATTGATGACTCATATGGCTTTGACAGTGATAGAAAGTTTTATTTTGATGCATAATGTTTATTTAGCTTAATATACTTTCATACTTGAGTGTAATTTGTAATTAAGTATATCTTTTATTGTAGGACTTGGATATTTGTGGTTTTTCTTTGATAAAGGATCTAGACACTTCCTCCATCGATGCCATTAGGGCAAGAAACACAAAGTCAGTCAGGTTGAAAAAGAAATCCTCAGTTTTTTCTCATTATTTAAACAACATATTTGGAAAAGAAGACAAAGGAGTTGCAAAGTGTAAAAGCCCCAGAGTGGCTTCATAGGACACATTGCATTATGGGTACAGGCGTCCTCATAGCCACCACTGTGCTGCGTCTCAGGGATTTTACCTGAGTGGGGGTGTTTGTGGTACTGCAGAGCGGGTGACAAGCCTTTGTACACTTTGTGGTTTGGTTGGTAATTTATTCTGACAGAGACTGAAACCTAACGATTGACATCTAAAACACCGCTGACCATGAACTACAAGAAGTAACATGCAGTCAATGGTGAGATGTACCAAAGTACTTTTACTGAGTTACTGTACTTAATCAAAGTGTTCATGTATCTGTACTTTACTTAGGTAGACTCAATTTCAGGTACTTTTACTCCACTACATATATCAGCAAATACATGTACTTTCGAGGCCCATTTTTTCATCAACAGCCCCTACATACTTTGGGGGTGAGGATGTTAAATAACTGTGACTCATTTGGGAGGACACTGCTGAACTTCACACTCTGCGCAAATAAATTTGCTGTGTGAGTTTACTCCCACTGAAGTATTTGAAACCCAGAATGTGTTTGTCAATCACACACCAGTAGAACAGGAATGTTCTACGGTAATTTCCACGAGCACACTTTGTACCCTGGTCCAGGCTCTGTGCTCTGCTTTACAAATACAGTGTGTGTGACCAAGCAGCAGGTGTAATTCAGCTCAAGATAAACAGTGCATTTAGGATTAGCAGCAAGTCAATCACATAGTCTTGGTTATATAAAATTACAAATATGCTCAAATACTTTTTTGCCTCTTTTTGATTAATTATATGAAGAAATCTATATGTGACCAACACTACATCTTCAGAGTCTGCAGGGAGGAAAAAACTGATCAAATAACTGATTCTACATCACACCCTCACATGTGATAATAATAATAATAATAGATTTTGTTTCTAAACATCCAAGGACACCCGACTATGTGTCATAAATAAATACATGAATAATCAAAGTAAAACCAAACGTTAGAATCGGATTAGGAGACACAAACCCCTGTCATTACAAAATGTGTGACACAAGAAGAGTTAAGAGTTTTTGAAATCAGACAATTCAAACTGATGCTCAAAAATGTTTCAAAAACTAGTAGTAATAAAACATGTTGTTATTTCTGTTTGACAGTAACCCAGAGAAAAATACTAAAACAATGGAGTTTATGACATAGTTTTGGATTTTGAGCATCCTAACATTTTTAGCTTGGCAGCAATGATCTTAACTGCACACCACTGAATAAAAAATACAAGAATATGCTCAGAGCTATCACAGGAATATAAAACAATGTTTTGACAGACGTGTAAGAGAGGAACCAATTTCACTGTCTGAGTCCTGACTCACCTGCTGTGTGTTGCACTCTCAGAGTCCAGATTCATCTGCTGCATCTCTCTGAGAGACAGGTCCGGTTGACAGGGTTTTCCCTTTCTCTGGGGCTCACAGTGAAGATGAGATGAGTTGTATCTGTGTGGTTATAGAGAGGAGGGAGGAGGCTGCAGCGTAGGTGGCTCAATGTGTGGACTGCAAGTGCATTGCAGGGGGTATTTAAAGTCAGCAGAACCACAGAAGTGTGTGAAACATTTATTTGATTCACAAAACCAACATTTAGTTTCATATAATTTGGCTTCAATGCCCAAAAAATGTTTTTTTGGGGCAAGCTTTCTTCGACTTTTACCTAAATCCTGATAGGATTGATAAGATAAGTTGAGATGAGATAAGACTTTTTTTTTTTAATGATTGTTGGAGTGAAGTTGCTGTCCGGTAAATGTAGACGTGACAAAGTGAAAGCTTGATCTGAAAACAGTAGCGAGAGTTGATATTTGGTTTTGAAGAATGCGTGTGTGAGACAGACAGAGAGAAGACAGAGAGAAGACAGAGAGAGAGTGAGAGGGTCAATTTCCTTTTTCGCTTTACTGGTTCTGGTTTCACACTCCACGCATGGTGGGGGCATCCCCAACCAACCAGCCTGTGCTCCTGGATACTGTAAATGTCAGCAACTCTCTCCCACCTTATTTCTATCAAGCACACATGCACAAACAAACACACACACACACACACACACACACACACACACACACACACACACACACACACACACACACACACACACACACACACACAAGCACACACCTACATACATGGCATGAGAGGTGGAAGGCTAGATGTGGGCTGTCGGGTGCTGTCCCCACAGGACGAAAAGGGAACTAACTAATTTTCAATGTTGCTTCTGAGCATCTTACCTGTATCAGTTCGGTGTTTGATGCAAATGCCCGAAGAGGATCGCAAGATTATCTCTGGGTGTCAGCATGATGGTTGTGAAGAAAAGACTTGTACAACAAATTTACAATAACTCAAAATTATCTGTACCAGGGATGAGATCTGCTTTAGAATGGATATTATTGAGTTTGTTTGTAAGAGTAGAGCCCAGCGGTCCCCTTGAATTCAATGAAGCTGCACCACATTGTTAACACTCATAGGTTTCCATGAGTTATTCCCATTGGAAATTGGTGAAAATGTAAAATATTAAAAAAAAGCTCTACCTCGCAATGTGAAAGAAAATGAATGGATCCGCCTCCTGATCCGCACGAAACGTTGTTGTTTTCTGAAACATCTGTTCCATCAAGTTTCATGATAATCCATCCAGTAGTTTTTGTGCAATCCTGCTAAAATTCAAACAACATGGTCTCCGGTCAGTGGGGGAGTCAGAGGGGGAGTGCTGCTTGTGACTTAGGGGAAGAGAAAATCAAATTACAGAACACACCATGTTCTGTCACGACTTCATGAAAAACACTCACAAAACAGTTGGGTGCAGCGGCTTGGTTCTACTGGTGGGTCGCGACTCCAAAAGGTTGGGAACCAATAGATTTAATTCCAATTCAAGCAGCTACAACAGTAAAATGCTGCTTACACATTGGTGTATTATTATTATCAATCTAAAATGTTATATATGATGTATTTCTGCTATTTTACGTAGATCTTGTTGATATGACTTCTACACTATTACTACATCAGGATGTTGAATGTTTACTTATTTCTTTATATATTATGGTCCCGGTAAAGGATCTGGATCAGTTCAGTGTGAATCCAAACAGTGGATGTACATAAGGATCACATGACACTGAGGTCAGTTCACCAAGCTGCGACCAATGAAGTGAAACCAGCCTGACAAAACTGAAGAGGGGGTTTCATCTTCTCTTTTCTGTTGTTCTGCTATCGTGCATTTTTTTCTTTCTCCATAAGAATGTCCTGCCCTTTAGCTTACCTGCCAAATAATTGTGTTACTAAGTGACCATGCTTTCTTTACGACATCTGTAAAAAATAACATTCCAGATGTGTTATCAGCGCTGTCACTGTAAGGGAATACCACGATCACGCTGACTCAGAACAAAGGAGCAGGGAAAAGAAGTTAGAAGTGACTGGGATATTAGTCACTATGTAAAACAACAAACATGTTGTTGGTGAGATGATTCAATATTTATTCTAAGTGAGCTGATATTGCTTGTTAGAAATCGCTCTTGAAATGCAACACTCCCTCTGCGGGAGAGACATTTTTTCTGGAAAAACTGATTAGAAAGTAAAGTCCTTTATTTATGTGAAACAGATCAGTGAGTTACTTTAATAGAGTCTTGATAAAGCAACATTTTTCCTGCCACTTTCATTTGTTATGTTTCTTTGAGGGTTTGTAAGGAAACTCCAGCAGATTGAGTGTAACTGAGTGTGTTAGTTCACGAATGAATCTGTCCTATTTATTCTGTTCAGTGGCATCATGGGAAAACATGGGGGATATTTAGAATTAGCTATTCAACAGCAAAATGCATTTGTATTATCAATTAAACAGTGTCGAATATGACACTACCCACAGCAGCTGATGATACTTCAAGTAAGTGATAATACTTCTATACTTTACTACATTAGGATACTGAATGTTATTAAACATTTATTGTAGTAGACGGATGGATGGACAGAGGGAAGAATGGAAGGACAAACTGACTTTATTGAGTCTACTTCCTAAGTAAAGGATATGAATACTTCCTCAACCACAGGTGGACACATACATCCAAACAGTGCATGTAGACAAGGATCAGATGAGACTGACGTCAGTTCACCAGGCGGAGACCAATAAAGGGAAACTAGTTTGAAGAGGGAAGTTCACTTTCTGATTTCTTACGTCATCTGTTCTACTGTTTTCACCTCCAAAGAATGTCGTTCCTTTTAGCTTACCTGACGAATAATTGTGTTGCTAAGTGATCATGCTATGTTTGTAAAAACGACGTTCGTTTGAGATGTGTCATCCTCGCTGTCAGTCACAAAGGGGCTAGTGGGATGTTAGACACTGTTTAAACAACTGGATAAACACAAACATGCTGCTGGTCACCTGATTTCATATTTACCACCTGTCACTTCCTGTGAGTAAATCTGTTCGAGGAACAAGTGATGAAAAACTGTGTGAGGAAGAATAAAATCTGTAATATATCAAATAAAAACACAGGGTTGCAAAAATGATTGACGTTTATGAAACTGATCCTTACTTTCACTGAGTCTTAATGAACCAATACTTTTCTTGGCAGAGGAAAAAGGAAAACATCTGAGTGGGTTGTTATTGACAATACGCAATCATTAATGAATGATCCTTTATGTGAACAGGTACTTGTGTTCAGTGGCATGATGGGAAATCCCCAGGTCTTTACTGTGGGGAGGCGGATGGTTCCTCTGTCACAAAGATATGTTTCTTCACTCAGCTCAAGCTACATATGCTTCTTTGTACTGACAGTGAAAAGGGTCATGTAAAGGTGACCAAAAGTCATATTTATTTATAACATTTATTTAACAAGAAATAAACGTATTAATATCCTGGGTGTCCGAGGCCACAGCAACATCCTGTAAGAGATTGAAGAGACTGAGTTGTAATTTCCAATTTCAGAGTAAGGTATGAAAGGTAAGAAAGATCATTAGAATGACGATTCGTACCTACCTCAGTGTTAATATTTAGATGCAAAACTCTGTAAAAAAAGAGATAAAAGTGACGGATTTAAAGAGACATCTTGAGATTCAGAGACATCAACAAATAGGCAGAAATTTGAAAACTGTCAAAATGCCAAACCTTTTGTTTGAGGTAGTCTGACATTCGCCAACCTGTTATGACAAGCTGAATTTTTCAGAAATGTCTTCACCACCTCAGGCTCGACATCATTTTGCCGAGCTGCCGTGTAAAGTAATCGACAAAGGTTGGTTTAATGCAATAATATGATAGATAACTGACCAAACTGCAAATAAATAAGACAGATAACTGACCAAACTACAGCTAATAAGACAGACAACTGACCAAACTACAGCTAATAAGACAGATAACTGATCAAACTACAGCTAATAAGACAGATAACTGACCAAACTACAGCTAATAAGACAGATAACTGATCAAACTACAGCTAATAAGACAGATAACTGATCAAACTACAGCTAATAAGACAGATAACTGACCAAACTACAGCTAATAAGACAGATAACTGATCAAACTACAGCTAATAAGACAGATAACTGACCAAACTACAGCTAATAAGACAGATAACTGACCAAACTACAGCTAATAAGACAGATAACTGACCAAACTACAGCTAATAAGACAGATAACTGACCAAACTACAGCTAATAAGACAGATAACTGACCAAACTACAGCTAATAAGACAGATAACTGATCAAACTACAGCTAATAAGACAGATAACTGATCAAACTACAGCTAATAAGACAGATAACTGACCAAACCCTGGTGAAGCATGAGCTGTTAGTAGATATTTTATGGGCTTTTAATGTGATAGTTTGAGAGAAGGCTTATAGATGGTTTTGGGTGAATGATTCCTTGGAGACCTCTCACCATAAAGCATGAATCTGCTGAGGGAGTCCTCTGTGTCTGTTTCCTTTAGCGGTGGCTCCGATTCCTGGAAAATGATGCAGTCGGCACAGTTGGCCCACTTGCCGCTCCAGAGCAGGTTCCTCCGCTGTGGCCTTCCTGGATCAAAACCACAAGACACCAGCAGGGCAGCGGTACTGGTCAGAAAGTTACACACAGCAAGTCGGACAAACTGTAACGTACTCAAACCCAATGAGATACAGGACCAGTCGTTAGCACAAGTTCTATGGCTGATTTCTCTTAAACGGTTGACTACGTGCTGAACTTTTCATTTCTGCAGAGACTGTGGAGAAATCGTCTGCAAATTATTTTACACAGGCGTTAGGAGAGATTAGATGAATGATATATACTGTGATAAGCTTTCAAAATGCAAGAAAGCTGATTTTCTGAACACTTTACAGACCCGACAACAAACTGTTCCCCTGTTTCCAGGCAGACATTGAGCTCGCCCACCAAAATCCTGAAGCTAAAACCCCTAAAATCTAGATCCATCATCAACATTATTTTAGTTTTTTATATGTTGCATATGCCCAAATTAATGGGTTGAGTAAAATTGTCTTTTCAATGGTAAGAGTGATTATAAAAAGTGTTACTTCAGCAGTACTTCCATCACACCCCGTTGATAGCCACTAATTGAAAATCCTCCTAGTTTATTTGAACTGAATTTATTCACAGGCCTAAGTATTTAAAGATGTAATCCCACCCAACAGTACAAAGGGTAGAGGGTGGCTGTATTCTATAAAGATTGTAAAGCCTCTCAAGGCAAATTTGTGATATCAGGCTGTATAAATAAAAATTGACTCCGTTGGAATAACAGAAATGCCTCAGAGGTTTTCCAAATTCGCCATAAAACTCTGGTAAAATGACTGAATCCGTTTAAACTGGCATAAAATTCCCATCTTCGCTGTCTCTTATAAAACAGGATTAGCTTTGGCCTTCAGGAACTTTAAGCATCTGTGGATGCAGACGGTGCCAGTTACCCTCCAGCTCCAAATCATCCCGGTCAGGATGCAGATGATAGGTCCAGGTCTGATTTATGCAGTTGTCCCCCCTAAACAACACAGTAAGAAAACCTACATTGAACTTGAAGCAGTTTTATATTGTAAATGAATCTGCAAGATACACTCAGGACTTTCATTTTCGAAACATTTACACATTTCAACTTTTTCAATGTCACTTCCCTAATTCCATTATCTATTTAAAGTGTTGGGTTTTCTTATTTCTTGTGACCCTGACTTGTTTTAACCCTGCTTCTATAAACCAGTTTAATAAGAAATGTGACATATTTTTAGAACAATCATTGATTGTATTATTTTACAATACACTCGCTCACTTAAATAAAAAAAATGGGATAGTAGTGAAGGATTAATGTACTTCCACCACTAGATATTATAAATTGATAAAAGTATTACTCAATCCAGACTTGGACATTTTATGAGTTAAAATAATTACATAAAATGTACCATATAAAATTTAAGAAAACTATCTCTGAAAATGGCAAAATGCTATAAAAATGTTAACCGTTGGATTGACTTATGAATAACGGCTATAATGTAATTAACTAATCACCATTGTGTCAAAGCCTCAGATCTAGAGATGATCATAAACAAAATAATGAAGTACTTTAATTTCCTTTTCCTTTCACGTCCTCTTCATTGCACTTCCAGACGGTGGGATATTTTGTGTGTGTGTGTGTGTGTGTGTGTGTGTGTGCGTGTGTGTGTCTGTTCACTTCCTCACATGCGCATAAGTCCTCTCAGCAGCAGCGTGTCATTGGCCGGCTCCTCCATGGTGAACAAAATGTTGTCCAGTGCTTTGAACTTCTGGATGTGAGCTTCTTTTCGACTGACTGCTGCTATAAAGAACCATTTCCCAAGATACTGAAACACACAGAGATACACAGAGAGGTGGGTTGCGGCTGAAATTCAGTTGCTGCACCTAAGCTACAAGCCCACGACTTGTGACGAAGACCACTAATGGCAAGAACAGAGGCAGTGGAAAGTGTGTGTTGCAGCGTTGAATGTTAATCTCAGCGTACGAAAGTATAAGTGTGACACTTCTACAGTCAAAAGAAACTCCCTGGTTAAAAAAAAGCAATCAAAAATTGCTGAGAAAATTATAAACCTTCCCCAAAATATCGTCCATATCGTACCTTTTGCATTATCATAAAAGAAAAAAAAAAATTTGTTTCTCACCTGCTGATGGTTGACAGTGTTGGCCGGCAGCAGCTCAGGGACCGAGCAGGGAGCGATGGCCTGATACAACAAACCGAATAAATAGAGAAAATACGACAGGGCTTCATTCATCATAACTGCCACTGCGGAGTCAACACTTGGAATCGAACCTGATCGAAATGCCTGTAAATCCTAGGGACACTGAATTTGTTTAATGGTTCAACGTGTCACTTGAACGGAGAGTGGGTGTAAGTGAATGATTAACCTGTTTAGCTGTGATAGCCCCTGACCTACAGAAGTGGTGAGTGATTGTGGGGTTGATTGTGGGATTTCTGCATTCGTCAATGTAAAGATACAGACTGATAGTCAAATGAATCATTTTACTCATGTTCCAAAATCAGCTTTTAGGGGAAACTCAGTGAAAATCTCTCTCACTTACTGAGTCACCATCATATGTAGGAAGTTGCAGTTTCTTTTCAGATTATTAAACAAAGCAGATAATTATAGGAAATCTTAAATTACACTCAAATACTCACAGGAACCCCTCAAAAATAGAGCACTGATCATTTGTTTTGAGTCATATCTGTCCTGAATGACAAAGTCCCACACTCTCTGTCAACATTCACCAACTGGGAATCATTAACCACATGTTTGAAGGTAACTGAACCTTTTTTTTTGTCAACCTACACCTGCTTGTTTGTGGTTTTTTGGGGTTGTCAGATTTTAAGAGAAATGTAGGAGTACTATCATACAACACTGTTCAAACACCACTAGACTCGAGACAAATAAAGTCATGTGAGCATTGCACCTTGAACCTGTTTTCTAACCTGGAGACAATATCTTGTATAATTTGTATGATTTCGAATATGTGATGTACTGTTTATAGTTTGGTCGGTTGTTTGCTTTTAATAGTTGCATTGTACTGTATGGGCTATAATATATGATCCTGTCCAGGGACTGCAGATGAAATCAGAATGGCCCTCAGTAGAGTGCATCTCTCCGCCAAGGCCCAACAGTCCCCTTTTAAACTACATTCAAATTCACTCGATTTTGATTTGGATCTACACCAAATTCCACCCACTCCTAAATATCAGTTCCCTAAACATGCCATGAGTTATTCCCTGGGACGGTGGAAATGTTGTATGGGTTCTTCCCTGACCCAAACTACACCCTTCAACCAAGTTCTGTAGTTTATGTGAAATCTTTCTACAAACTGCACAACTAAATGTTCCAACTAAACTAATCTTGGATTTTTGTTGAGCCTTCGCCTGAGAGCTGCTGATTTAACTCCACTTAGGGGTTTGAGGCTGTGTGTCGGAGCATTGTTGTGTTAGAAATCATTTTGGTGTGTATGTTAGTGTCCACTCCGTTCTTATCGCCATTTTGCCAAATTTGAATTTAATGGCAGGATTGGTGGATGTTCTGTAATTAAGGTTCAGTCCAAACAGCAAATATTCTTGTTTTTGTTATAAAATCTGTGTAGTTTCTTAATCCCTCCTCCTTAAATATTCAAAACTCTTTCAGTGTTTGTTTTTATTGTTCTTGTGCATTCTTAAGTGGTATTTCAAACATATAACTTTATGTAAATATGACCAACAACAACAGAATCTGATGTTTTTTTTACCATTTAATCATAATGTTAATGATGAACAAAGGAGTGCATGTGGACTTTGCATTTAAACCTAAACCAGGGGGCCACATAAACAGCATAAACCCATTGTTAAGTGCGAGGCTGTGAATCTTGGAAGGACAGACGTAACCCAGAAACAAACAACAGATAATATGAACTTGAAGTCGGCCGTTCCTGATATTTTGCCAGTGACAGATAGAAAGGAAATGCAGGGATTTATAAAATTAGGCCAAGCTCCCCCACCACTTGAGTGTCAGTTTAAACATTTAAACATTTCTGATAAGGTGTTTTAGAATTACTCCAAGTCACATCTCCAACTGCCACACTAGTTAAGTTATGTGAGTAGTTTCTTTATTTACTACTTGTATCTCTATTATATAAATTGTCTCTCTCTTCCTGGTGCTCCTGTAGCTTTGGCATCAGTGACAGGAGGCCGGTGTGTGGGGGCCTCCGTGGTGACCTCTTCTTCTCGCCCTCTCCCTGGTGCCATCCTAGGACTCCCCCTTCAGCACCGACACCAGGTCTCCGCTCTCCTTCAGCTCCTTGACTATGTCCAAGCCTCCGATCAGCTCTCCCTTCACGTAGAGCTGGGGGTAGGTGGGCCAGTTGGAGTAAGTCTTCAGACCCTGACGCACCTCCTCGTCGGACAGGATATCAAAGGTGTCATAATCCACCCCGGCGCCATTCATGAGCTCCAGGATCTGCCTGCTGAAGCCACACCGGGCCTCCTTCTTGTTGCCCTTCATGAATAGCATCACGGGGCTCTGGTTGATGATGCTCTTCAGCCGGTGCTCCGGGGTGGCGGCCTTGGGGCAGGTGTTCTCCAGCTCCCCGGACTCCGCCAGCTCCTTCACGATGTCCAGTCCTCCCACCAGCTCCCCGTTCGCGTACAGCTGAGGGTAGGTGGGCCAGTTGGAGAAGATCTTCAGCCCCTGTCGCACCTCCTCGTCGGACAGGATGTCGAAGGTGCTGAACTGGACGTTGTGGGTCTTCAGCAGGCCCAGGATCTGCCGGCTGAAGCCGCAGCGGGGCTCCTGCGAGGACCCCTTCATGAAGAGCATGCAGGGCGCCGCGTTGATCAGCTTCTTCAGCCGCTGGTTCAGGTCCGCGGGGCCGCTCTCCGCAGCCCCGGCCTGGCTCCCGCTCACCGCCAGGCGCTGCACCTTCTTGGTCAGCTCCGGAGCGTGGGCCCCGTCCAGGCTGTCCACCCGCTCCCCCGCCTTGAAGAACAGGAACGTGGGCACCGAGGAGATCTCATGCTTCTCCGACACCTCCGGCACCGCTTCCGCCTCCAGCTTCACGAACGTGGTGTGCGCGTGCTCCTTGGCCAGCTCGGCCATCACCTCGTTCATGTGGACGCACTGCGGGGCCCACGCCGCCTGGAAGTGCACCACGGTCAGACATTTCCCCGCTTTGGCGAGAATGTCTTCAAACTGCCGCTGGCTCGTCGCCTCCACCAAGTTCGCCATTTTTCTTTCCCCCCCACCACACTTGCCGAGCGCTTCCGGTGTCACCTCGACGTCACATCCGCCGTGCAGCCTGGTAGCTTCCAGGTAGCAGAGCTCGTACCAGGAAGTGAATCGCGTCTAATTTAGTGATAAGAACCCGCTGCTGACGCTGGATAAGCCCGAAAGCTAGTGCGACTGCTAAGGTACAGTTCATGCCAAAGATAACCCAAAGACCTGCTGCCGCCGGTGCGATAAGCTAATTGTACCGGTTCGTTTTGTTAGCATTAGCTTAGCCCGCTTAGCCACACTGAGGACGTCTGTAAAGCTTAGCTAACCCCTGCTAACAAGGCTAGCGGCAACTAACGGTAGCTGGCTAACGCTAGCCGACGAACGTCCGCGTTGCATGTTACAAAGTGTGCAATTAAACGTCCCCGTGAACGAGACCCGAGGTACAGACACGACAGCGTAATGTCACCGACGCTAAGCTAACAGCAGCATCCGCCAGGCTAGCGTCGGTTGTCACCATTTTCACATTTATCAAACCCTTTTTATAGACGATTGTGTGAAAACAAAACAACACGGGACGCGTTAATTAGCCGACGGGTTCCCATCGAATCCTCGTCACGTCGGGGTTAGTTGTGAAACCTCCTATAGTTAGACCCGTGTTATTGGACTGTACTGACAGTGAGAGTGCAGAGGCCTGGATCCGAGCCTTTGTTTGATTTGGGTAAACATCAAACGGGAGATTCAATCGCCTTTATCACGCCGAACCTGCATCTAATTAAACAATCTAACTTAAATTGATGTATAGTTTTGGATTGTGTCTGCTGTTCCCACATTTGGACCAGATCTAGATGCACAATACACTATGACTTGCCAAGTCTCGACTCGATCACCAGGATCTTCTCTGCTTTTGTCCATCCAAACATCATCAGACCGGTTTTAGATATAAAACCACGGAAATAACAGTGGACATGTGTTTATAAATGTTTTTTAGATTTGCAAAACCTCTATTTTGTTTGTGGAAATATGGAAAGGGCCATTTAATCCAGACCTCTGGCCAGGATCTGGATTAAAATACATTTCATTAAGACTAATCACACCTGTACTGTATTAACATTTAATAAAAAAATACAGTTTTAAATTGAATAAATATTTAATGTACCTGTGAAAAGGCAGAAGACTGTAATATCCCTGTTTTTCTCACATTTTGACCAGATCTGGATCCACAATATCACAATATTGACTCTAGATTTGTCAAATGTTTACTCTGTTAGTGACAACACACAAAGAATTTTCCAGCTATTCGTCTGTCCAAACCTCATCGGAGCTTTTTAAGTTTCGATAAAAACACTATATGTCGATATTCTGTTTGTGAAAACATAAAAATGAGGATGTCCCGGCTTTTTCCCCCAGCTAGACCTCATCATACTGGATGTAGTTTACAAAAAGACAGGTGAAATCTGGACCACATTTATCCAGAGGAGCCTCATCACATTCAGATTTGGGCAATTTTAAACCAGAATCTGCCGCCAGCTCCATTCTATTTGGCACATGGTTATTTTCTTGATGTTTTTAATAACTACTCTGTTTGTTCATAGTGTTGACTTTAGTTTCCCATTAAGAATAATATGCTGAACTTTCACTGGTCTCTGTTTTCATTAGTGTTTATCCAGTTATCTTTTTTAAGTGAGTATTTTTGAAGATTTGCATTTACTTTCTGACACTTTAAACACTTGCTGACTAGTCAGTTATTTCACATAAAAATGAACAGATCAACTAAAGGAACACAAATTAGTCATAGTTGCACCAATGGATGTGATTATTGGTTGATTTAGACATAAATTGGTTGGGGTAATGTGTAAATGGTGGACAAGTTTATATTTTTACTGTAAAATGCCTTGCTTGGTGTATCTTGATCCAAATTGTTTAATTCTATTCATATTTTTATGATACAGCAACACCATGGAGGAACAAACTGCAGAGATAGAGGTGACAGTCAAAACCTTAGACTCCCAGAGCAGGACCTACACTGTTGGCGGTCAGGTAAATTCTTCAATTCCTACTGCGCATTCTGGAGAGCATTCTCATTTCCAGTCAGCCTCTGAGGTCGTCTAACTAAGGTCTCTTCCACCCTTTTGTAGTTGACAGTGAAAGAGTTCAAGGACCATATTGCTCCCTCAGTGGGAATCCCTGTGGACAAACAGAGACTGATCTACCAGGGCAGAGTGCTACAGGATGAACGAACTCTGGCAGACTACAGTAAGTACTTAATTAATTGTGATTTAATATTGTTTTAACTGGATTTTTAGGTTTCTCTCTGTACTACTTCCTGTGTAGAGTAGAGTTTACTTTGAGGTTTCCTGTACAGAAACTTTTTTTCTGTACAGCTGACAGCTGTCACAGCTGTGGTAAAAAGTGCTGACAGTAAATTGTATCGTATAGCTCCAATTATTAGTTGAAAAAATCAATTAATAAATTAGCTGAAATCATTCAGAATCTATCTTGATAATTTATTATTTCAGTTTTTAAGGGAAAATGACACATTTTGATTGTTGCTGTTTATCCAACAAAAGCTTTTTGAATGCATCACTTTGAACTCAGGGAAATTATGTTAATCTTTCATTGTCTTCAGTGGCTCTTCAGACCAAATAACTAATCGAATCAATGGTGAATACATTTTTATTGAAAGAAGTTGTTAAATTAAACCCTATTGCATCACATTATTAGTTTTCTCTTGGAGCTCACTCACCTGTGTCTTAAAGGGGACATAGCATGCAAATTCCACTTTGTTAGTGCTTCTACACGTTAATGTGGGTATCTGGCTCATGTCTACCAACCCAAAAACTCTGGAAAAAAAACACTTGCGCGTTTTGTTATGGTTCCTCTAAGTCAGAAACGTCATGCTTGAGTGACTCGAATGAGCTTCCTGTGTATTGTGTTGTCACAATACACTGGAAGTCTCCCTACATGGCCTTGGCCCACCCCCCACCTCATCCCCCCGCCCCCCCACACTCGTTACACCGGGTTTACACCGGACGCGGAAGCGCCGTTCTCAAGCGCGCAGCCGCCTGGCTGTTCACACGGGACGCGCATTTCTCTGCGCTGGTCAGCCCACGATTCTGCTTTCTCCGCTTGTTGTTGTACCCGTTGAATGTCGGGGTTCGGGGGTAAATGATGGTCTTCATAGCCCCCCCCCCCTCTCTTTCTCTCTCTGTCTATCTGCTTGTGTGCTTGTAGTGGATGGGCAGAGGGGGACATTTAATTATGTGATTGGGAAAATTAAAACTCCAGTACAACAGAAGGGGAATACAAAGTATGGGATGCATATTTGATAATTTATATCGTTTAAAATCATGGGGGGGGAGCTGGCTCACTAGCATTGAAAGGAGCAGGCACTCAAAACAGGTCACTCTGTGGAGGGCTGTTTTAGACAGGGTAAAAAGGGTGCTGTTTTAAATGATCCTTGTGGTATTTTGACCAAAGTATGTTACAGACATTTCATTAAGACCCCAAGGAACCATATCAACTTGTGGTAAAATGGGCATGCTATGTCCCCTTTAAAATACATTATGTGAAGTTAAACTATCTTCTGTGCACAGATGTAACTGTAGTGCTCTTGTTGTCCCAGATGTGGGTGGCAAGGTGATACACCTTGTGGAGCGGGCGCCTCCTCCGCCCTCTCAGCCTGGCTCAGGGTCAGGAGGCACTTCGGCTGACAGTGGCCCCTCCTCGTCCTCCCAAGGAACATCCCAAGTGCCCCCACATGATCGCAATGCTAACAGTTACGTGATGCTGGGCACCTTCAACCTTCCTGTCAACATAATGGACCCTCAGCAGATACAGGTACGAGTTGTCTCATGTTTCATTTCATTACAGCCACGACCAACACAGAAGGTTGGTCTTGAGTGTTAACTGTCGATTCCAAAGGTGTGTTAATTCAGTGTGTTACTCTTCTCGTGTAGATGTCAGTCCAGCAGATGGTGGGGGAGAGTGCCAGAAATGCCAGAGTCACAACCAGTACTGGGGTAAGATACAGAGTCTGCTGATTGTACACAAAACCACATGACATCACCCTGTTTTGTTAATTGTCCCCTTTTTCTGTTTCAGAGCAACGGGTCTGTGAATGTGCACATTGATATGGACCAACCGGTGCAGAGCGAGCCGAGGCTGAGGCTGGTGCTGGCTGAAAACCTACTGAGGGACGTCAATGATGTCATCCAGCGAATGGAGGTGAGAGCTCAACCTTAAAATTATTCCTTCAGCAAAGTTCCAGAGAAACCGCTGCCTTATCAGTAACTAATCCGCCCTCTGTCTTATCAGTAACTAATCCGCCCTCTGTCTTATCAGTAACTAATGCGCCCTCTGTCTTGTGTCTGTTTTTAGACTCGGCCGAGTGACGCATCCTCCCAAACTGAGACAACATCTGCTGCTGCTGCTGCCGCTGCTGCTGCTGCTGCTGCTGCTGCTGCTGCTGCTCCTCCTACTACTACTGCTGCTGCTGCTGCCCCTCCTCTCTCATCTTCTTCTACCTCCTCCACTCCGTCTCCTTCCCAGCCCATGGACACCTCCCCACCTCCAACAACTCCCCCAGCTGCACCCACCGCTCCTGGGCAGTCTGAGGGACCAACCCCCCAACCTGGACCCAAGTGAGACCTATGATTGTTACTTATCCCGCATATAATAGTTGTGTGAGAATCCTCACAAGCAATTCAGTTTTTTTTATCAATGGTAAATTTGAAAGCATCCTTAAATTATTTGGCATATAATCAATGGAATGTGTTTTGAATGTGACAAGTTTTGATTGCTTTTCCTCCTCTAGTCATCCCAGCCCATCAGAGCTGGCAGAGATGTTGTCTGAGCTAAGGAGGGTAGAGGAGAGACTCCAGCCCTTCCTCCAGAGAGCTCACACCATCCTGGAGACAGCCACCACCACAGAATACAACAACAATACAGTAGGATTCAAACAGCCACATAATAATTCACTGCTGATCTTTGGTATATGTTGAAACTAAAGACTCGTACAAGGCCTTGATAATACGATGAGTTTTGTTGCCCAATGAGGCTCTGCCCCTTTAGTCTTATACTCTCTTCATACATGTGGCACACTATATATTTTATATATATACCAAATACTATCTCCTCCCATTGCTTTGTATCTTCACCTGGTATCATACATGGGGTGGACACGAATGTTCGTTTTTATAATCTTTGTTTCTGTCTTGCGTTATAAGGTGTTTATATTTTGGAATGGGTATTTATAAATATCTATGGCCTAAGTTAATTTTAAAAAGAACTCAGACATGTAGACCAATTGAATTAATCACTGCTTTGTAGCTGCAGAGGGCGCTGTTGCTTCGTTGTATATTTGATATATCATATTTAAACTCAGATGAAATGTGTATATTTTACAGTTCATATGATTGGTTGGATGGTTGAATTGGACCAATGTGCAGGAATCCTCGTCTATACTAATGTTCTATCTATATTACATTTTTGTAAACTATTAATAGTCAATATAATGTTTTTTTCAAAGCTTTTTCTCAAGCTGATATATATTGTCTGTAACAGGAGAGAGAGGAGGACCAGCGAACTCTCGTCTTGACAATGGAGTGTCTCCGTCTCCTTGGTAACGCCCTTGTGGCCCTCAGTGACCTGCGACTGAACCTCATGAGCCCTGTGCCACGCCACCTACACGTGGTCCGTCCTTTCTCCCACTATTCCACCCCGGCCAATATGCCTGGAGCCGTACACCACCACATCCCAGTGCAAGTAAGAGAACACAATTATATTTTAGACAGAAAGTGATGTGAACATTTTGTTTCATTTGACTTGACTGTCCTCGCATCTTCACCAACAGATGAACATGGGCGCCACAGTGACTGTTGCGGCTAATGGCACTGAGGGACCAGCCACGACCACCCAGTCGGCCAGCCAGTCGGAGCAGGCAGGTCAGGGACAGACCTTTCCCCCACAGACTGCCCCGTCCAATCAGCAGGCGGGACAGGGACAGGCTGGCCCCCGGGTCATCAGGATCAGCCACCAGGCAGTCCCGGTGGTCATGATGCAGATGAACACGGATGGTGTGTTTTCCCGTATCCGACACTGATTGAATGTTCCACTTCATTAAAGGCGTTTGTGTGTCACGTTGCTGGGCGGCAGGGCATTGGAATAGAATGACTGCACATATGGCACCACTTCATCCTCCATGCCCTGCTGCCACGAGCGTTGGCCGACTGGTCTGGAGAATTTAATGATTTATAGGCTTAAATCTTATCAGACTTTTGTTTGTTGGATGAAGATGTTATTGCAAATGCACTTCTTTGGAGTGTAACATACTAGTACACGGGAGTTTAAACTATTTTTTGTGTTGTGTTTGTGTGCAGGTCAAGGTGCAAACCCTGCAGCAGCTGGTCAGCAAATGCCCGGACAACCAGGTAAAGGCCGGTTTAAAGATGATTAGTCAATAAGTTAATTAATTGACAGGCAAGTGATCAGCAATGTCAAATATTAGATCAAAGTTTTTAAATATTTGAATTTATTGGGTGCCTAAAATTATAGGAAATTTAATACTTTTAGATTCAGACCTGTTTGTCAGGAACAAAACATTTTAAGAATGAAGTCGACTTTGGCTTCAGGAAACAATGTAGGAATAATGATATTAATCATTGATAATGACATTTTTTAGCTGAAGTTATAAATCCTTAATTTAGTAACATTAAATAATCTGTCCTATTTTCTTCTGATCACAAAAACAAGAAATCATATTGTTCTGATTCACTGCTCGGTTTCTGCCTCCAGGTGCCCTCCCCCCGGACTTTATGCGGAACCTCATGCAACAGATCAGCCAATACGCCGCTGCTGTAGCTACTAGCGCTGCTACCGCCGCTGCCACCGGCCAGCCAGTCCCACCACAGCCCACCCCTCCCGGCTACAGCTCCACCGCCAACTCTTCGACTACCACCACGGGTCCTAACACACCCACCACCACCCCTACTGCTCCCCCACCACCTCCCCACACTGGACCCCAGGCCAGGGTTGTGTTCACCCGACCCCCTTTTGCACCCAACATGCCCCCTCCGGCGTTTGGCACTAGGGGAACCACCATCAATGTGAGGGCTGCCATGCCAGGCCAGCAGCCAGGACAGGTGGGAATAATGTTTTCACATCTGTGTGATTGTTGAGGCTGATTGTAAACCTATTCAGTATTTGAGAATAATACAAAATCTTCCTCCACAGGCTTTCAACCCTGCTGCTCTCAACCAGATGATTAGTGGACTAGTCGGACAGCTTCTGCTGCCGGGACAAATGGGTAAGCTCATCCGTTCATTCAATTTAGATTCAGACTATTAACAGCATTTCTGTCATTATGGGATTAATTTACTTAAAAAGATATTGGTAATCGATTGCTGTTAATAAATATTTCAATCTGTTTTTTCCACAGCTGGTCAAACTGTCACATCCTCATCCTCCTCATCCACATCCACACCTTCCTCCACCTCCTTTCCCCCCTCTCAAACCAGCACCTCTTCCTCCTCCTCCTCCTCTTCCTCCTCCTCCTTTTCTTTCTCCACCTCTGGACCAACACCCCCACCCACTGCAAACAACACTAGTCCACAGAGCCAGAATGAGACCAACCCCAATGAGCCCCAGTCCCAGGAGATACCCCCAGACCTCAGCCAGCTCCTGGGTTCCCTCCTGGGTGCAGCTGGTGCAGCTGGTGTCGGCCCTGGAGGAGCCCCTTCCATCACTGTCACCACATCTGGTGTTCCAGCCTTCATCCAGGGAGTCAGCGAGTTCATGCAGCAGGTGGGTGTTTGAATGTGTGGCACTTTGTTTGTGGGTTACTTTTATTATCCAGGATTCCATCAATAAACTGTTTTAAATTAAATTGTATTTTATTTAGTAAATGACTCACAGTGTATGTGTGTGGACACATTTTAAAACAAATTACTGTGTATTAATGTCAACAAATCCTCATTTCCTTTCCAGGCCCAGCCCATCTTTACTCCACCCCCACCTCCCTCTGGTACTGCTCCAGCTCCTGGTTCAGGGCCCAACCCGATGCCTAATCCCACTGGAGCGGCTGAAGCCCTCAACCCAGAGTTATTCACAGGCATCGTCCGCGGTGTTCTCAGCACCATGATGGGCTCCCTGGGCCAAACCCAGAACGACACAGAGAGCATCGCTCAGTTTATGCAGAGGCTGTCGCAGGCAACCAACATCTTCATCAGTCCCGAGGATCCTACTGGTAAAGAACAGCACAAAATGTAGTGAAGGAGCATTTTCTGTATTTCTTTCTTTTATATTTTGTTTTATTTGTGGTTCACAGGGTTTTTCGGCGAGCTGTTGATGTTGGTGTGCCAGACGTTCACCATGTCAGACCTGGTGATGCTGCTTCACGGCCAGCACCAACCTCTTGGCCGCATCCAGCCTCAGCTGTCCCAGTTCTTCACCCAGAACTACCTCAGTGGCAGAGAGCCCACCGACCAGAATATTGCTGTTAGTACGACTCACCAGGAATCCTCACACATTTTTCTCTTTTGTGTAATTGACCAGTAATTGTTTTATTTTTTCCTTCTTCCCGTCCCACAGGAGGCTGCCGAGAGTCTTGTTAACGAACTGGAGGAGTACATCACTGAGAGCTTTGTAAGTCCCTCATGTCCTCTCCTCATCCAGTGAAATACAAAATAGTAACTATTGAAATGTTATCAAATAATTTTTTACACTATAAGATATTAATTTATCACAGCTAAGATTTGAATCAGAGGAAGTTGTGGTCAGTTGCCTATAAGGATTTCTCTATAGTCCATATAGTCATTTTGGCTTTACTGAAGAAAAGTTGGAGCCAATTTAGTGACTTTAAAATACTGCGCCATCTTTTCCTTCGAGTGATTTTAATTGCACCTTCTTCACTTTCCACTCCCTCAGAGAGAGTCTTCGGTCACCGTGCTGGACGGCGTCGATGTGACTCAGACCAACATGTCCTTCTTCAGACAGCAGCTGACTCGTATCGCCACACATATTCTGCGCTGCAGTGGTAAAAGACTATTTTTCTTTTTCTGGTTTTCTAGTTTGTGTTGCCTCCATTTGTGTTGTGTAGGTTGTAGCACTAAAGATTATCCTATTTAAATGATTTATCAGGAATCCTGAGGAAAATAAGTCAAATTGACCAACTTAAAGTTAAACTGTCTCTGTAGCAAATGTACAGACTCGTAAAAGAATTTGTTAATAAAATAAATGTTTTCATGCAATGTTTTTCCTTATTATTCAATTTCAATATTTGTTCTCTTCCAGATGAGCTGTTTGGCCCCCGGCTGCTGCTGATGTGTAACCAGGCGCTCTTCGAGTGTCTGGCCCTCAACCTGCACTGCCTGAGAGGAGACCAGAGAGCTCTGACTGCAGTCATCAACCACAGAATAGTTAGTACACTCACTACATCACTTCAATGCTTCTTTCTGTATCAGATACTGCTCTCCGTTCTGAAGGCAGTAGACTCCTACATGCAGTAGGCATTGGTGCCAGATAAATACACACCTGCTTGTGCTTGTCACAGTAAATGCAAGTATGTAAATGAGTTGTTAAATCTTTTATACAGACTGCCACAGAAGATCTGAGTGTGGGTAACTTAGGTGAACTTTATTCACTGACGTTACGTTCTACAATTTAAATCATAGACTAGATAAAAAAGGACACTGACACTGGGTCCGGGAAAATTAAGCCAGTGCAGAAGGGATAGAAGTCTGTATTCTCTCCCATGACCAGCAGATGGCGACTCCAGTTCTTGCAAAAACAAAGGAAGTCAGTTTCTATAGACGTCTGTGAGAAACATCTCAACTTCTCTCTTGATTTATAACGTCAGTAAACATTTTCCTAAGGAGTTTATGGTCTCAAACTCTAATTTTAAGTCTTCTTCAGTACAGCATGATGTTCATTTTATAAATGATGGTCCCATCTAGAGTCAAACACATGATCTAGCACTGTATACATGTGTGATTGACTTTGATAATGACTCAACATGAACAAGCATCACTTGGAGAAGAGTACAGATTTTTTTGTCTTATAAAAGAGGAGGTCAAACAATTTGAAGTTTTAATTTATCCAAAGAGAGTAAAGAATGCAAAAGTAAAGTAAAAGCTGACTTTTCTTGTGGTTGCAGCGAAGGATGTCGAGTGACATCAGCCCCAGCCTGGTCAACTGGATGACCAGCATGATGACGATGAGGCTGCAGGTGATTCTGGAGCACATCCCGATCACACAGGAGCAGATCCAAAACTACATCGTTCACACACAGGTAATGCATCAAACACACAGCAGGTTTTATTTAATTTATGTGTTGGTGGCTGTTAGTGTTAGTGGCTCTCTCATGTTACCTCTCAGGTGTTCAGTTACTCACAGGTTGTTAAAAGTTTGATTGTTTTCTCCTTTCTGTATCTATCTTTGATTTTGATGAGTTTAACATTTTATCAGTTTCCTGCACAACTGAACACATGTACTCAGGTATATGCAAATAATGTACCGTGCAAATAGAGCCGTCCGTCTTGTCTGATGGCTCTTACATATCGTGTTTCTTTAGACAGCACGTCTGAAATGGCTAATAAATATTAGATGACATTCTTTCAGCGAGATCAGTCTTCTGCAACTGGCACACAAGAGCCCGAACGAGCACAAAGTGCAACGGTAAGCACGGTGTGTCTTTAAAATCCTCTGTGGATCAACCTTAATATGACATTTCAGGTGCCGCTTTGACTTTTAGTTTCCTCACCTCCCTCTTCTCTCCCTCTGAAGATCTTGGACACCCTCTCACCAGCTGCAGCAACCACAGCAGAGGAGGCCATGTCTGTGTCACACGACACAAGGGCATCGTCACGGGAGACAAGGGTGTTGCCTGGAGACCTAGGGGCCGCAGGAGGGGCCGCACCATTAGGTGGCGACATGGCAGCAGCGGGAGCTGAGGGAGGGAGCGAGGATTCTGCTGGAGAGTCAGAGGCCTGGGCGGCGGCTGTTCCCCCTGTAAGAGAACACACAGTTTGTTCGCTGTTTTTATTAACACATCACTTTGGTTGTTTGTAAATGTGAACCAGGGCCGTGCAACAAGACAGGAGGTCAGGACATTCTGCTCCTGGACAGTTTCCCTGTTAGTCTGGATGATCAGACAGTTTTATAGGAACTGTTTCTGCTGTAGAAATGTTTCGTTCTAAAGTAGCAGGGACATTGTTTCTGGAAATACAAACTGACTGAGATCGTCTTTAAACAACACTCAGATGTCCATTAATACACTAAAAAGTTTTTGGGTCCCAGGATAAGAGATGGGAGATACATTCCAAATTGCTGTAAAAAAAATATTTTTACTTTAGCTAAAGTTAACGAGGCCTCTGAAGTCTGTGTTTGTCAAATCAAGTGTTTCCTTGCTGAGCTGCAGTGGAAGGAGAGGCTTTGTTTGCTTTTGATCTGTAGTTTTGAGACAAACTGGAAAAACTGTGAAACTTACTCAGGTGTCTACAGATATAGACAAGTCAAATTTAAGACCTTTTTAAAACCCCACCTGGAAGCGGGAGGCTCCCCATCCTCCCCGCTCTCTCCCCATTTCAACTTACTGTTCCATTAATAAAGGCAAAATGCCCCCAAATTTTTTTTATTATACAACTTTTTAATGTCACTTAAAATTAATTTATGTCCAATAGACTCCACCACCTTGATCCCTATTTTGCCAGGTTTGACAGACTTTCGCCCAGTGCAGTTTGCTTTGTAAGAACTTTTCCTGGCACATTAACCACCACTCACATTTCCCCATGTTTGTAAACTAACTTGCAGGCAGACTAGAAAGGCATTAGTTACCAGAAACGGTCCAATGATGCAGCTAATGATCATTTTACTTCAGTCTAGAGAAACTTTTCTGGTGAGCTTTGTATGTGGCGTGCCTAAAAACATAAGATCCATCCAATTTATACATTTTTTTTAAGGACTTTTATTGGTAAAATTGTATTTAAGACATTTTATTACCTCTTGAGGACCCGCTGTCACCCTGGTTACCCATAACCCTCCTTGTGTGTTTACTGTTTGTGGTGTAGGAGTGGGTGCCCATCATCAGGTGTGATATGATGACCCAGAGGAAGATGAAGGCCCAGCCTCCGCTGTCTGACGCCTATTTGCATGGAATGCCAGCGAAACGCAGAAAGGTGATCAGGTCGTTTCCAGCTTGACTCTTCACATTAAGAGCGTCACATGTCCTCACCTAATTTACCATGTTTGTACGTGTGTGTTTTCAGACCGGACAGGGTGGTGCGAGCCTCCTCTCCCTCTCTGATGCAGTGAGTCAAGCAGCCAGGACGGCCGGAGTCAGGCCCATCACCTCCGCTGAGCGACTACAGGACGATCTGGAGACACAGGAGACAAAGGAAGCGTACGCAGAACAGGTAACTGCTCAACAGTTGTCATGTATTTGTAAACTAATTGACCTTTTAGTTTATTAATTTATGATTTAAACGATCACTTAATTAAACTAATAGTAGGTTGTTATAACAATGAAACACTGTAAATGTCACAAAGTCACATTTTGACAAAGTGCCCCTGTCTTCCACCTCAATCTTGACTATTTCTCTTCTTCTTCTCCTCTCAGGTCAAAGCCGACATCAAGAAACGAGTGAGAGAAGATCCGGATTTCAACTCTCAGCAGTTCCCCAACTCGCATAGAGCCTTCTCATCAGACTCGTAATCAGCTGCAACTCCCAAGCACTCTAGCTGTCTTCTTCTGTGTTCATTTCTCGGATCATCGTTTAACTCCCCCGACCACTCGCTACAGCTTCTCCCAACTGTGTGTACCGTTTTTAAGCAGTTAGCAGCTCTCTCGTCTAATTTCCTAATGCTAATGTGACTGCTTCCCCAGTGCCTATTTATTACTTAGTGTTTATTTAGGTCAAACCTTTGCTGAGAGAATGTTCCCGATCAAAATGATGATATATTAGATTTAAGTTTCACTAAACCTGGTGACTTTAATTCTGTCTGGTTACCTTGTGTCCGTCGGTATTTCTTTTGCTCTCTTATCCTCGTGTAGCTTTGTTAATATTGAGCCTGAGTTCTAGTTATGTAGTGGACTTTTGCCTTCCTCTCGATCAAGCGCAAGAGTATACTTTCATGTGATGAACATGCTGTACAGTAAGCTTAATAAAAATCTTGATACAATGGAGTTCTCTTTTTGTGTGTGGGGGGGATTGTTTTGAACGTGATATATCAGGAACGCCCGAAGAGAATTCCATTGCATCAGGCACAAACACTCACTTGGGCTCATGGATAGATTTTCCTGGTCAAAGATCATTTCATAATATCTCTAGTCTGCCTCTGCCTGCGAATTTTGACCAGTTGTCACTTGGACTCTCGGTGCGTTCGACTTGGACTGACTGTGTCTGACTTGATCCTGAAGGGGAGGAGTAAAAACAACAGGTACAAAGAGAGGTTTGCCTTTTAACACCTGACATTTATGGATATACTGAAGCCTATTGTATTCACTTGAGGGAAAAAAATGGGCTCGGTTTTTCTGAGTTTAAGACTTAATTATCCTGTTAATTCAAAAGAAAAACAGCAGATTTTTTTAATAGAAAATGATCTTGTTAATTCAGAAAAATTTGATAAAAATCCACTCTGTTTTTCTGAAGTAAAGAGATTTTTAAGTCTTAATTCAGTAAAAAACAGGGCTGGTGAAGTTTTGCAGCGCTGGATGAAGTCGGACACAATTTCTAACCAGCATGCATTGTGTTAGGACCAGCATGCATCACAGCGCCGGTGGAAAGCACCTTCAGATAACCTGATAAGAGCGCAGTGGTCAAAGATCACAATCACCTCATGTGAGCCAGGAAAAAGAAACTGCACTGTGGAGGAGGCGTTCAACCACAGCGAGGTAATTGTAGTTTAAGCCGGTTTTGATGCATTAGTATACCATGACATTTATTTACCATTTTCTGTGACTCACCAAACCTTTTGTCGTCAGGAGACCAGCACGAACAGAAAGGAAGAAGATGAACTCACAGCCTGTAAAACCTGTCTATGTTCACGTCTGGACACACGACTGTTGTTTAAATACCGACTTGAAAAACTGGAAACGTTTCCTTTATAGATTTAATAAGTTGTTCACACTGAGATGAGGTGTGGTCATGTTTTCTTTGTTTGCAAATGCTGCAACACGTAACCCAGATCTTAACATATGACATCTCCCTTCCAGTAAAGATCCACACTGACAATACGAGCTGATAAGTGACTGACGTGAGCTGGACACACTTCAGATGGGCGCCACCAAGTTCTACATTTAACTCGACAACTCCTCACTTATCTTCAGCCTTTGTAAAACTGCTCCATTTGTAATAAACCATTAAGTTCACATCTGTATAATTCACAATATCATTTACAAACTTTTCAATTCATGTGAAGCCCAATCAGCATTTGTTTCCTCCCTTGCTTGGGGTCAGAAATGACCTTTGATCGAATAGATGGATGAAAAAACAGGTTACAGTTAATGACCTGTTGTGCACACAGTGGATTTAATTAACACGGTGCAGATGCTGGACTATCTGACGTCAGAGTAACATTGGTGAACAGGTTACTCTGCCTGAGGAGTTTGTTAGCCACAGAGGAACGTAAACAGCCAGTGCACTTCCTGGTTGGCATCCTGTTTGGGGTGAGGAATGTGAGCGAGTCATGTGGCACAAAGTTTTCACCTCCTGAGTGATAACAACTCTGCATTTTATTTCTTAATTGTTTTATTTTGGACCATTTAGGGAAAATTACAAACCATGAGAGAATAAATATTGTGGGACATGATTAAGTTCATTACGCTCAGATTGTAATATTGTTTTTATTCAAATCAAAGAGCAATAAATACAAAAATAAAACAAAATGTTAGTGTTGATAATATCGATCTCTGTCTATCGAGCTGGAACAGATTGTACTCAATTTTAATCTTTTCCTGCAGTTTTCTGTAAGTCCAACACGAATCCACTGTCTGCAAAGTGTGTGTGCGTGTGTGTGTGTGTGTCTGTGTCTGTGTGTTCACCTGTGAAGCGCTTATCTGGGAGTGGTGCTACACTCGTGGTGCTAACGTGCATTTTATTTGCACAAGGTGTGTGTTTGTGTGGTGAGTAAACACAGCGACCTGTGAGCTTCTATGACGAAGCAGAAGGACGCAGCTACAGGTCACAGGTCATGTGAAAAAAAACTAATTGTAATGGTTTGTATTTGTGATCTTATGGTGGGAGCGCAAAAAAAAAGGCACAAGACAAATGACAACAAGTATAATGAAATGGAAAATATGGTTTTATATGAAAATTAAAAGGCAAAGTTGGCCACTTTTTCATTATGACACTCATAACTTGCTCATATTAAATATGATTAGCAAAAAATCCTTGAGTTGACGCAGATATTTTACCAAACTCTTGTTCAAGGTGACCCCCACTATCTGCACGTCAAGAGTTCTTACTGTAAAATTATCACCATGAACAAGAGTGAGGTCAAATATCGGTGTCACCTCTCAAGGATTTTTAAAAGTAATACTTTCTATACGTGTCATTACACTTTTATCGTTTGCCTTCTGCCTTTATTCTGCTTCAAAGACCTTTACCGTAAGACAACGAATAGATGCACATACATTTTCAAAGTGCGGCTGGAGTGACCGTGTTTTCACAAACGACTTTTGGAAAGTCACGTTAAAATAGCCGTCAAGACTAGGTCTATTTCGTAAATATATAGATATGTAGTCAGCAACCAGCTAGCTTAGCTTAGCATAAAGACTAGTGCTGCATTCCATTATACCTCGGATCTCGGCCCTCGGAATGACGTCAAAACCGCATAACCCGAATTGATAGCATTCCAGTTGCATAGGAGGTGTGAGTGTGTTCAGTGTGTCAATGCTACCACCTAAAAATTGGCCGGCACAAAACCTCCCTGTAGATCCTCTATCTTCTTACAGTTTGGTCGTTTTATTATTAAATAAGAAAGATATAGAAGCATGTGTTTATCAATAAGCATAGAAGTGTCCATTTAGTTCACTTTGGACGGAGCCATGCTAACTGTTCTCCTCCGTTTCAAGGTTTTAAGCTCGGCTGAGCTAAGCTAGCTGGCTGCTAGCTCCAGGCTCCAGGCTTTTGAGTGATAAAGATCTTCTCCAACTCTTAGAAACAGCAGTAAATAAGTGTACTAACATACTTAAAGACACAACATTTATTTTCAGCATCAAAACTTACATAATTTAGAGAGTAATTGACCAGCAAAGATTAAGAGAAGAGATAATGTCCGAAAAGTTCCATAAAACTTTCTTTTTTTCTGCCTTACATTAAACAGATGTACAGGTCATTTATGGGGACAAAGAGTTATTCAGCAGTGCAATTTATTAATCTGTGCTTGGCTATAGAAAGGCTCCAGGGTTTGATCGGGGATCTTTGAGATTTCTGTATCTGTGGGCGAGCCAAACTCCGAAGATCTGAAAGGAAATACAGACAACGGTCAGTTTTCTGATGTTCACATTAAAACGTCATCATCTTCATTACAGACTGTTTAAAGATGGACGACATGATGGCTGCCCCCAAAATTGAAGCCAAAGCAACTTGACTGGTTGAAATACATTTTCTCAAAGATGTTTCTTGCAGTTTAGGTAGTTTGTCAAGTGTAGATTTTTCCGATAAGTTTGGCTTTAACTAGTTATTTGATCCCCAAAAAACAGTCAGTCATGATTGACAGCTCAGAATGACTCACAATTAGTCAAGTGCGTGTATTGATGGAACCGCGGCTCCATCCTCTGATCACTGCTGCACAAACTATGGCTCCCAATGACACAAGATGGCAGCGTTCGTACCCGGGATATTTTGGCTTAATTTCTCGATAGTGGGATGAAGTGGAGATGCGTCGTCCATCTTATATAAACCTATGGTCTTTTCTAAAATCAAACTTAACCACAAAGTCTCAAATCCCTGATCGCTAGCATACTGTGCAAAACTCTGGTATATTTTGGCTTCATTTCTGGGTAGTGGGAGGAAGCGGAGTCTATGATCAGCTCCCATCTCACACCAAATTCCACAGGTTTAAAACTTGTTAGCTTTGTCACTATGGCATTTCACTGACCTCTGTAAAGCTGAAGAAGAGCCCGACACCACCCACAAACCGCAGCACCTCTCCGGCATACCGCTGGATGATGTTTGAGCAGGTTTCACAAGATGGTGACGGGTCTTTAAAGCAAATCTACAAGAAGAGGAAGAAAAGGAGGAAAAATGTAATAACTCCCAGAGACACGTTCACATCAATCCACATCCAGACGATTCACTCACAGCAGCACAGGTGCCATTGTAGTTGATTTTGGAGAAGCCGCAGCAGTTGAGTGTTTTCTCCACGTCCAGTTGAGTGGCCTCGGATTTGTTCCAGCCGATCTCCAGCAGATGGTTCTGTGAACGAAAGTCACACACAGGTTGTGTTTCCTGTAACTGTTAAAGCTGGAGAACAGCCGGCAGCAGGATGAGGCTGTAAACTGAACCACCAAAGTCAACATGGACGGACGAAGCATTCAGCTCTGTCTAAAGTACAGAAGCAGCAGTGTCGTGGTGTAGAAATAAAAAGTCAAGGGACCTGGGTGGCCCCCAGCAGAAGGGACCCCGGGGGCCCTACATCAAACCAAACTAATTATTTTCTGCAAACTGTCCACATTAATAATAGTAAACGAGTAAAGTTTTAATTTAGATGTTCGGTTCTCCAACCAAACCTGTAAAGTCCTGAAGCTTTTGGCAGAATGTTATTGACATGGAGCCTCGTGAGGAGGTTTCCGAACATTGAGTGTGAAAATATACTTAATGCACCCGAGTAAAAGTCCTCATTCTATAAAAAGACTAATTTCTGTATAATATCTATGATTTTGCTGATTTATAATGTTGATGCAATCATGTTTACATCCTTTTTTTTCTCTTGTTTTGTTTTATTTCCATGTATTTTGGAAAGAACTTTGTAACCTTCTTTAGATAAGAGCTATAGAAATAAAGTTTGGTTATTATTTATTTCTTAGATGTTGTTCGGTTTATTGGCGGTTGGAAACAATGTCAAGATGCATTACTGCAAACATTTATAAATAATAATAGATAATATATAAAAATGTAATAATGTAACTATTATTGTCAGCACAGACAACACGAACGTACCTGTTGGTCTTTATTCAGGGCCAGACAAGCACAGGACACCGCGAACTGCACCACGAACACGAGGAACAGAATCATCATGTACTGGATCGTGTTCAGGAAATCAACATCAGATCAAATCAACATCAGATCAAATCAACGTGAAAACAGTTTCATTGTGTTGCTGCTACACAAAACCCCCCTCAGATCACAGACTCAACAGAGGAGTAAAATCCTCTGAGAGCTTCGGGTTGTTTGCTTTTCATTCAGCTTGGTCACACAAACGCCCGTCAGCACGTGTGCGACGACTCCCCGGGCCAAAGGATACAAAGAAGAGCAGGACCTGGTGGTGCTTCAGGGCGCCGCACAGACCCACGAAGGCAACCAGGAACAGGAAGATGCCCACGCCAATGACGCCTGCCACCACCCTGATGCTTGAGACCAGGCCGAACCATTTCCCCCAGGCGGCCCCTCCGATCAGCAGCAGACTCACCAACTACAATGTCAGCGTCAGAGAAAAGCTTTAAAAAGGCAGATATGCAACTTGCTTTCAGCTCTAAACTCAGCAAACGTCCAGTCCACACTAAAGCAAATACATGTGGACAATTCATCTTTTTCGCTCGGTTTTTGTCTGTTATTCTGAGTAAAAACATCAAGATGTAGAATACTATTATAGTTTAATGTCTTTGAGGGACAGTGGTTTATGTAACATGCAATGTACAAAAGTATTTATGATCAAATGTCACGTATATATCGTTTTCTACACTAAAATTATCATGGAAAGTATATGATGTCATGGTAATTTTGTTGACTGATAAATTTATTGAATTTGTGTTTTGGTTTAGGAGCCAAACTTAACTGTGTCCCCACCTTTTCCGATACTGGACGTACATTAAACAAGAGGAAGGAGTAAAGTAAGGTTGTTAAATATAGTTATTGTGCATAAATGGGCTGTTTTCTATAGTTTAGAGGTGGATATAAGAACTAAAGAGTAAATAATACTGGATTTTTTCAAATTTCCCAGATATGTTTAATACCACGCATGACAAAGAAAAAGAAACAAATTCTCCCATGTTTTTTTCAATTAAATAGAATTATTAAATTTGCTAAATAACTACCCTGTCAACAGACTAAATAATTTATGAGATAATTGTCACAGCTGTAATTAAATCTATTTCTGGGATTTTACTTTATGAAGAAACTGGCTTTGTCTTTAAATTCTATGTTTCTGCACGCTGTTATTAGTTTAGTTTACTGCTCAATTGAAATCTGCAGATTCAGGGATGACAGACAAACCTCTGCACATGTAGACCAGCTCCAAAGTTTCCATATATAATTCAGGACATTACAATAAAATGTTATTAATTTTTTAATCTTAAAAAAAACAGGATCAAGATTAGTGTCGACAGATGTTTGTTAAAGAGATTATACATGGAAACAAAAAACAGTAGAAATAGGTTGTTCTTGGTTTATAATGATGCAGACAGAAGTATTTATACTTCATGTGCCGAAGTACTTGTTCTTATCTCTGTGTAGAGATACCACAAACGGTGCAAGCAGCAAGTGGCTGCCATTAACTGGGCCTGGTCATTTCCTCCAACACCACCTGCTCCACAGCAAAGAAGAAACTACATCCTCTTCATTCTCATGAGTCCCACTGACACCTCCCAGCATTTCTTCCTACGATGTAACAGCTGTAAACTTCTACTCACGACATAAAGTATGTTGAGCGCGCACAGTGCGTTCTTGGTGCAGATGTATCCTCCACAAACCATCGCTGCTCCGCGCACGGTCCTCACAGATTCAGATTCAAGATATTTCTGCTTCCTTCGTCTTCCCGAGAGGCCGAGTGCGCCTCGATCGTCCCCGGCTCCTGGTACCTGCTGGTCTGAAGGAGGGAGAGACCAAACCACGGAGCGTTTCCTGGACACATCCTGCGCGCTGATTCGTCGCCAGCCTCTGTTACGCACGAGTCACGCATGAAAAGCATTGGTGTTATTATCTAGTTAAACATTAACCCGGATGAGTGTGAGAGAGATGACAGCACTTTAATTACTTCTATATTTTATTCCTACATTAAAAATAACTAAATTAAAACAATAAAAAATATCTGTATTTATTTTTGTTAAATTCACAGCACAACAGAACAAGTTTTGTTCGTTTTATGTTTATTGTCTTTCAAAGTTGTGTTTATGTTCACTTCACTTGAATGACAGGTGAATTTTCAAATGAAAGCACACTTTCTACTTATGATGACAGCTCTCTATGGCTCCCCCTGGTGGCTACAAATAGTCTCTAGAAGATGATGTGTTGTCAGCATTTCATTAATATGGTTGTGATGGAAAAACACAAGGTTTTCTGACATCAGAGCAGCAGAAAACACGTTCTGTCATGTACTTTTCACACTAATTAACCTGTGGTCATTTACAAAAATATATATACAAAATGTCCTGCATGCTGATGCTGCCATCTTGTGTCGCTAACCTCGTTTGACACCAGAGTGTAGTCGTGAGTCAGTCTCAGCTGTCAATCATAATGTTTCCCCTTGTTTTTATATCATCAAATAAAAACCCCAAATCAAACTTAACATTCAAACAAACATCAGAGTGATAAGAACAATCTGAAATGACACAAACCATCTTTGGTTCTCTATTTGACATGTGACCTTTTAACAGGGAGGAGGTATTCTGCAGCCGACCTTTAGAGGGCGATTGAGACGCTTTAGCTTCACTTTCGGGTGAGCCTTCATGACGTCCATCTTTATACACAGTCTATATACAACCAAACCGCCTGTGTGAAGCTATATGATGTAGTATTTGTATTAACATGTTAAGAAATAAACATGGGCTCTTCAAAATAAAAGCAGCCTGTCCGATAACAGCCAAAGTAAAGAAAGAAATTACTGATTCACAACATTCTCCCAAAAAGAGGAAGTGGAGCTCATGAAATCAGCCTCAGTTGGCTTCTCTGAAACCAGACTACAGTCAAGGCCACGCCTCTTGTTGCAACGTACCACACCAGCAACAACTCACAAACGCCAATATGCATTGAGCAGCTGTGGACCGGAGAGAAGCTGTGTTTTCACTGTTTGTTTCCACCGTCCACACAGCCAGTGAGGACAGTCCCCATTCAACCAGCTGCAGGGAGTCAGCTTCTGTCTCTGACTCATTCACACAAACAATTACCTTAAAACTGAAAACAATGGAGCAAGAACCGAATCACGTCAGAGCAACTTCCAAGACTGACAGTAAGTGAAAGTCTTATATTCTGAAGTTTTTAATTCTACTTGAGGAATCTGATGCTCACGTATTGCACTTCACTACAGATTTGACTTAACGTGGCTGTTTCCATTTATATATATTTCCATTTCTACCAATATATCGTGACAACTATAAAGACATTTCATATATTTGTATTTTTATGTTATCATTTTAACCTTATTTATATGGTACGTTTGAAAACGGGGTTTACAAAGTGCTTTGACAGACACAGGAAACTCATTCACACCAAAAATAAAAACGGTTAAGAAATAAAAGTGATAAGAAGAAAGAATCATATAAATACAAATAAAAAGAATATGAACAATGAGAAGAAGACGATCACTTTACATGAGGAGCAAATAAATACATGTAAAAAGAATAAAAGTGTAAAAACATAAAAAAGTCTATAAAACATGGTTTTAAGAAGTGATTTAATAACTTATTAATATTTGTATTTTACATCTATATACATGATATTTCAATGAACTTAATAACTTGATTGTTTGTTGTTCTTCTACTAGAAAAAGAGAAGAAACTTCTGCACACTCTGCTTCCCCTGGTGACAGCAGCGTGTGGGATCCTCTGCGTCGTCCTGGTGTCGGTCGCCATCGCCCTCAGAAGTGAGTCCGTCTGTCTGTCCCTGCTCTCCACTGCACTTTGACCCTGACTGACTGTGAGTGTGACGGTAAATCTTTCCTGTTCTGCAGTGACATCACTCACGTCAGAGCAGCACATGCAAAATGCAGCAGCTCAGAATCTGCAGCTGCAGAAGGAGAAGGACGACTTGGAGAGACGGAGCGAGGAGCTGAGCAGAGAGAGAGACGGACTCAACTGGACCATGGGGGTCATCCTCCAGTACGAAACCTTTCCAGTGGCAACCCACTGCCCAGGGAAAGGTGAACAAACACCTTGCTATTGATGCAAAGATGCTGTTTTCCAGTGTTTCCATTCCTCAAACCTCAAAGCTTTAAGCTCCTAAATTGTAAATGTTAGATTTTATCATCTTGATTTTATCAGCCTCGTCCAGGACAGTGTGTTTTCAGCCCTGTCCGTTGGTCGCTTTGTTTGTCAGCGGGTTTATGCAAAATCTACCCAATGGATTTCCATAAAAATTGTTGGGAGGATGAGACATGGGCCAAAAAAAGAATATATAGAACTTGATCACTTTCTTTAACATTGTGAGATCAGGCCTGTTTTTTTTGACATTTTCACAGATTTCCCAGGGAAATAATTCCTGGATCTTGATGAATAAAATCAGGCACATTTAGACTTGTTTAGACAGATTAGTTTCTACACTTACATATATTATATAATGCATTGTATATATTTTTTATATATACATTATACAGCTATGGTTATGACTATAATTTTGTTGCTTGACTCTTGTCTGACAGTGTGTAGAACTTGTCTGGCCGGCTGGATTCCTTTTCAATGGAGCTGCTACTTTTTTGTCCAATCTGATAATCAACAACAAGGGAAGACGTGGCTGAACAGTCGTCAGTTCTGCAAAGACAAGGAGGCAGATCTGGTGGTGATTGAAAGCTTGGAGGAACAGGCAAGACAGATTCTATCGTTTTCACTTACACGCACCTCTGTCCTCATGGATCAGGGTTGAGGATGTGCTCAGGTGACTTTAGACACAAAAGATGATTTGTTTGAATATTTAGAGTCAAGACGTACTTTATAATTGTGTAAATGAAATTCCATTTGCCAATTTAATTTGTTTTTAATTCTCTTTCACGTGTCTCTAACCCTGACTGATATCTTTTTAATGTTCCTGTTTCTTGCATCTGTATTTTCATCTGTATTTCACATTATTTTTCATCTTTCTCGATGATTATTGTCGTATCATTGTGGACACATGACAGATAACTTCTCTCACACCTGTCTCACAAATGTAGGAATTCATCAACAACCACACTATGGCCTATAATGAGGAAAATCACGCCTATTGGATTGGATTGAGCAACAAGAACGACGCGAGCAAATGGATGTGGGTGGATGGAACCAACGCCACTTTTCAGTAAAAACACACTAATCAAACCTTTCTCCATATGTCATTTTAATAAGAAGGAATCCCGGCCACAGGTCAGACACTTTATCATTACCCCAAACGAACGGATGATTCACTCCAAGCGAAGCCACGCTGCGATTTGCCGCAGGAAGTAAATGTTTTATTCGTCGTCCCCCCCCCCCCACACACCCCCCACCCCCCACACCCCCCCACCCCCCCCCCGCCCTCACACCTTGGAAGTGAACAGAAGGCAAAGTTTCACCTCTGAAAAATTGGCTCCCTAAGTATGAAGCCAAAGCATCTCGATCGCGACATGGTGGCTGGCTGCAGCATAGGTCATAAACCCTGCCTCCTCCGTGTTAGTGGATGGAACATGAACCAAACTAAAACGTCAAAGTACACGTTAAAGGTTCAGTGTGTGGAATTTAGTGACATCTAGTGGTGAAGTTACATGTTGCAGCTGAACACCAAATTAGTCCAAATGTGCCGGACGGCAGCGTTCGTGTTTCCTCTTCATTTTTTGAATAGTGGGAGGAAGTGGAGACACATCATCCATCTTTATGTACAGTCTATGGTTTCAAGTCTTCATGCTAAGCTAAGCTAAGTTAAAGTTGCTTATAACTTGCTGGGAATGGTATGAATCTTCTCATCTGAATCTTTTCTTTCTCCACTAGGTACTGGACAGAAGGAACAAGGGTCTTGGACAGAATGTCTTGTGCTCTAAGTTTACCTCGTGCTGATAATCTGGCCAACTGGAACATGTCGAGGTGCAGCGTGTGGAAACGCTGGATCTGTGAAACAAGAGCCTTAAACAAACCGGATTAGGAAGCAGTTTTCAGTAAAATAGGTTTTTTAACTTGTGACAAATAAAACTGAAAGCCCTCTCTTTGTTTGTCTTCATGACTCGTGTATGTTTTTCATGATGTTGTAAAAATATAAAGCCGCAAGAAACTTTACTTTTTTGTCACTCATTTGTGTTTTCAGCATTTATAACAAGGGTCTGGTCCTACAAACATTGTTCTGTTTATACTAAATGAAAAAGATAAGGAAGAAAATTGACCTTTTAATGTCAATTTTGTTTATTTTCTATCTATCTACCTACTGATGTCTGTCTGTATGTGGAGCACAAACCGTAAATAGGGAAGTGCACTACTGATTTTGGTGCAACTTGGACATATGATACGTTCACCATCTATAAACTTTGAATAAACAGGCGACCAGCAGTCTGTCGCAGTCAGAGATGAAAATATCTTCTTCTACGTTGTCGGGTTAACTACAGCAGTGGTTTGCAACTGGGTCAAAACCACCAGCAGATCGATTTGGTCATTTGTTTTCTATTTCCCTATATCGGACTGACACAGACATTCAAACAGGTCGTTCAACTTTCCAACTTTATTCCTCGAAATGCAAAAGTAAAACAGGGGATCTTTTGAAATTTGCTAAAGAATATTCACTGTGACCCAATAATGGCCTGATTAGAATTTGCTGGTCAAAGGTCAGGGACACTGCGAGCTAACGAACCCATTGTGCTGAATATGATTTATCTCCCCATAATAAAAAAAACACGACAAAATACTGACTTTGGTAACTTCCTCAATTCCAGACGTCCAACTGCGAAGGGACAACTCACACCGTGTGTAATCATTGGCCACAAAACAAGCTGCAGCTTCAGCATCACTGTTTGACTTCGTCCAGTAAGAACATGTCACATGCAAATTGAGAAGGTGCAGTTTACATGTGAGGTGATGAGGGAAGAGGAACCTCGTTTGTTCTCTATGAGGTAGTGCGGAGGTGTTATTGTTCGGTCAAGCCTTTCAAGCATCCGCCACAGTTCATTTTAAATACCTGCTCTCCTTCTCTGCACTGACACAAATACGGCGATGAACGAAGTTTAAGGATGGAGGAAGAACTCAATTATGCGACTGTGGTTTTCAAAAATGGTGGCAGTCCTCAGAAAGGTAAATGACTCCTATGAAATTCCTGGTCTTATCGGCCTGTTGTGTCCTTTCGCTGACCACAACACAAAAACCCTTTCAGACGACTCTTCTATTCTTATATAGAAGTGCAGCTTATCCACTTCCTACATGTACAATAGTGTTTTTTATAGGTGTTTCTGATTGTTTCATGTTTTTTTTGTGGTTTTTTTATCAACCAGAAAACGATGAGGACTCTACAATTTATTCTACAGTTCAATCTGAAGTTCCTGTAGAAAGTAAGTTATGGGAGAAAAGTGCAAATTTGTGAATTTTTCAAATGTGATGTGTCTGAAAATGAAACTAAATTTGCTCCTCCTGAACTTTCTAAAACATTTTCACATCAACCTTGAATGTTTGGGCTTTTGCCGTTTATATCGCTGTGTAACTTTGAATACATAGAGCAAGAATAGGTGTTCAGGGTGGGGGAGTGAGAATGAAAGAGGGAACATTCCCCATAGTCAAAGTTACTGAACCATCAAACACATTTTATTGTAGCTGCTATAAAAATGTGCATGGTGTTGCTTTAAAAAACAATAATATATAGAAGTCATATGGTGTGTCAGAATATACACAGGTCACAGGTATATCCATAATAATGTTGATAAGGAATTGGAATATTTTCACTACGTCAGTAAAAGCAGCAGGAGGAGCAGCAGCTGGAGGAGCAGCAGGTGGAGGAGCAGCAGCTGGAGGAGCAGCAGCTGGAGGAACAGCAGCGGCACACTCTCGGCACTTTGTCCTGCTGCTGGTGTGCTTGGGGATTCTCTGCGTCCTGCTCATGGCGTGCATCGGTGTCATCATCTACAGTGAGTTTGATTTCAACAGACTGAGTTTTTAATGACGCAGCTTACATCACATCTGGGAAACACACAAAAAAGAAGAGATGAGTGAGCTCAGATTTTTGTGAACTGTATTTTAACATTGACTTTGGATTTGTAATGTTGAAGTGTCCACTTCCTCCTGCACAGTATTTCTAAAGAACACCAAACATCTCTACACGGATTCCTCAGCAGCCATTAGAATCAGTCAATTTTGGTTCACTTACAATTAAAATCAACTTAAAGGTTATTAGTCACAGTTATAATTAATCCCCTTTTGGTTTGAAGTTTCCTGTTTTTAAATATATTAATATTATTTTCAAATTTTCAGTTAAACAGAAACCATGGCTCCTGATCTCGCTCCCTAACCCACTCAAAGACAAACTAAAGACGGCCCTCACTCAGTATTAGCAGTTTAAAGTAAAATTGGAAAAAAGGTAATTGACAGATGAATGGGTACAACGTTATATATAATAAATAACATTTATAACATTTTTAAATATCAGATTCGATATCGGCAATTTGTCAATAAATGTCAGGGAGGCCACATTTTCAGAATTTTAAAGTTTAAAATGTTGTTGTCAGTGAGGAGGAAACATTTTAAAACCTTATCTGCTGCTGCGTTTCAGGACAATTTGACATGAGAGAGCAGATAGTTGGCTGCGTCTTTAAATCCAGAAACTAAATGTCCAGTTCTTTGAAAAGAAACGAGTTGGAAAGTGAGAGATATTGTTTTCAAATAAAGGGTATAATAGGGTATCATAAATAATTGTTATATTAATAATAATAACGATAATTCTTTTATTTGTTTTGATGTTGTTATAGCTTAGCTTATGATGTATTTTGGAGTTGGCTTGATTGTAAGCAAACTCCATGGTGAAATCAAATAAAGAAAATGAGACTGCCACATGACAAAAGCATGGAAATCGATGATGGGTAGGAGATGATTTTTTAAAAAGGTTCAGGAGTAAAGCACGTGGGCCAATGGAAGAGAATATTCCTCCACATGTATCCACTGGACTGACCAGTGCGCCGTCTCTTTCCCACCATCACTGCAGTCTGTGGGGTCATGAAGGCCCAGGAAGCTGTCGCAGAAAACGTCATCCACCTCGAGAAGGAAAATCATCAGCTGATGATGGACAAACAAATCTTGGAGAACGAGACCGAGGTGCTGACCAGAGACAGAGATGATCTCAACAGGACGCTCGGAGTCATCATGACGTTCCAAAACTTCCCAGTCAATAAATTCTGCCCAGACAAGAGTGCGTATATAAAGGGACTGCATTTATTTAGCTCTCTTAACAACCACTCAAAGTGCTTTATATATATTTATATGTACAACCACACAGTGAGTCTAGCTCTAAACTCACAGATATACACTGAGAGTATAGATATATTTGTTTATTTAAGGTAAAAGCTAAAAACTGCAATGCTCATATAATAAAGTGTAAATGTCAGTAGCCGTTGCCAAGCCTCTAAAACTATTGTGTTTAACTACGGCAGCGATTGTAATGTGTCAAACTTAAATTGGTGATATTTAATTTATATTTACTATATATGTTTTTGCTCTTTGGTCTCTTGGATGTAGAAGAAGCTCGTCTGTTCTTACTATATTTGTGTCTGTGTGGATTTTAAACGGACATTTAGTTCTTAAAATAACATTTCTCGGCTTCTTTCCTGAGTACAGAGTGTCAGCCGTGCCGAGAGAGTTGGATTCCGTTCCAGGATCACTGCTACCAGTTTTATGAGCAATCCTCCCCCTGGAAGACATGGGATCAAGCACGGACATTTTGTCAAAACACTGATGCAGACCTGGTTGTTGTTGACAGTTTACAAGAGCAGGTGAGCTCCATCGTCATAAAGCCCCAATAACACAGAGTTTTAAATAGATCTTTAAATTACATAGCAAACGCTGCATATTCACATTGCAAACAAATTTCAACTGGAAACAATTGTGTTTTGTTAAATCAAACAGATGGGAGGTGGAGGGATTTTAATGTTTTCTCACTGTCAATGCTGAGAAGTGTGAAAGTTTGTGATGATCACTTTCAGGAATTCATCAATAATCACACCAAGCACTACTACGACAATCATCATGGATACTGGATGGGATTGCGTCAGAATGATGACGAAAACTGGATCTGGATCGATGGACGCAATGAGACTGAGGGGTAAGAATTGAATTCCATCATCTCCCTCTGAGCATCTGTCAGGTCTCACATGAGGAGAACGACCCTGCAGTCAAATAACCAACCAAATAACACACTCGTAGATATCAGTCCTGTGAATGTGCCAGAGTTGTTCCCTCTGAGGTTATGTTTTCACCCATCTGTTTGTGGGTTCGCCTGTTTGTAAGCAAGATAACATAAAAACTACAGGACGGATTTCCACAGAACTTGGCAGAAGGATGTGGGATGAGTGAGGGGAGAACCTCAAAAAAACGTTGGTAGGGATCCAGGAATGTTTTCTCACTTTCTTTAACATTGCGAGACGGCGTTCTTGAACATATTCCTTGACTTCCTGGGGAATACTTAATAAACCGAGGACCGAGTCCTGCAGCCAGCAACTGGTAAAGATCTATTCATGCTGTGACGTATCGGTTCATAAATCAGGTGCAGATTGTCAGAGTACTTGAGTTTTCCTTTTTCCCATTGAGGGCCATTGGAGTTAGTTGGTATGATCTGTAAAGTTATTAGAGGTACTGATGAGCATGTTCTGTGTTTGCAGGTACTGGATGCGGGAGAAAGTTGTTGACGATGATAGATATGCGATGACATTCCCTGGGCATAATGCGACAGCCAGCTGGGGCCCTGCAGAGTGTATAATGCAGAACAAATTCATCTGTGAGCATGAAGCCCTCATAAGGACTCCAGGCAGTTAGCATATTGGGTTTTCTCGTTCCAAACCTTGCATGCAAATTGAATTTTACAAAACTGTTCCACCAGAGTTTGGAAAATGTAAACACACATAAAACAATAATGGATACAACATAATGAAACAACCGAAGGGTGTTCTGCGTGCAAGTGTTAATTTTATGTATCTATAATTTTGTGTTAATATGTAGTGTTTTTATTAACTACTGTGTACGATCGTTTTGGACAAATATATTTGAATGTGTCAAAAGTGTAAAGATAAGAAACCACAACCTGGTTTCCATTTTGTGGATGGAGGTTGGAGATTCGACTCGTCTGTCAATATAATTATCTTTGAATCAAGTCAATTAAATATCAATGACTTTTGCTGAGAGTATATTTTACATTGTAACCAAAAATCTATGTTGTTCAATGTAGAATCACTGATTTAGGATTTGTGTTTTAGGATCCACAGTAAAAATGTGTAAACTGTTGTAACAAACGTTCTGTTCTTGTGTCCGACGTGTTGCATGTTGTGCACTTGTCACTCTGGGAGTTTGTGTTTTGCAAACTGCCGTCTGACACAAGTTACTGGTTTTACAGAACTAATGTGTCGAGATGAATTCTGCAAAATCACTGGAGAATGTTACGGTCATTAATATTTGAAGTTCCCCTTTTTTGTGCCAATGTTTTTATATCACTGAATGTCGTATTGTATAATTGTAGAGTTTCCCTGATCTTTCTCACTGCATTAAGGAATGAGGTTGTTTCTTGTCTCTGGATATGAGTATTAAATTATATCATAAACAGTATTGTACATAATAAACACAGTGTGGCCCAAACCATCACGCTTCATATTACAGAGGAGGTGTTAAATACTACTGGAACATGCAATAAGGTCGTTTTCTCACATTCGAGTCTAATCTGTTGTAAACTCAAGTGTTGACACACGACCTTGTGTACTTCCTGACCTGTCGCCACCTCTGAGTGGTGACAGGTCCAGAGCCGAGGTCACAGAACGTGACTACAACAGAGGAAATAATCGGCGATTTTCAAGGTTGTACGATTCTGCACTCGAAAGGTCACAGTTAAAACATGAGCCTCAGATTCATATACTGATACTTTTGTAGTTTAAGGATGGAGGAAGAACTCCATTATGCGACTGTGGTTTTCAAAAATGGTGGCAGTCCTCAGAAAGGTAAGTGACTCCTATGAAATAAATTACTAGAACAAACCAACTCAATATTTAACCTTACTACTTAACAACAATAATAAATCGTACTTGTTAAATTTCCATGCAATAGATTTAAAACTTAAATATATTTGAAAAAAAAAAAATCAGTTCCTGGAAGTGCTCGGAAAGTGTGTGAATCCCCGGTGTAACTGGAACTTCTTCTCATTCTGTTGTGTCCCTTCGCTGACCACAGCACAGAAACCCTTTCAGACGACACTTCTATTCTTCCATCTGCACTTTATCGTCTTTAAATACATTTAGCAGAAGTGCAGCTTATCCACTTCCTACATGTACAATAGTGTTTTTTATAGGTCTTTCTGATTGGTTCTTGTTTTAGTTTTTTTTAATCAACCAGAAAACGATGAGGACTCTACAATTTATTCTACAATTAAATCTAAAGTTCCTGCAGCGACTGTAACAAATAAGTTATCTGAGAAAAGTGCAAATTTGTGAATTTTTCAAATGTGATGATGTGTCTGAAAATAAAACTAAATTTGCTCCTCCTGAACTTTCTAAAACATTTTCACATCAACCTTGAATGTTTGGGCTTTTGCCGTTTATATCGCTGTGTAACTTTGAATACATAGAGCAAGAATAGGTGTTCAGGGTGGGGGAGTGAGAATGAAAGAGGGAACATTCCCCATAGTCAAAGTTACTGAACCATCAAACACATTTTATTGTAGCTGCTATAAAAATTTGCATGGTGTTGCTTTAAAAAACAATAATATATAGAAGTCATATGGTGTGTCAGAATATACACAGGTCACAGGTATATCCATAATAATGTTGATAAGGAATTGGAATATTTTCACTACGTCAGTAAAAGCAGCAGGAGGAGCAGCAGGAGGAGCAGCAGCTGGAGGAGCAGCAGCTGGAGGAGCAGCAGCTGGAGGAACAGCAGCTGGAGGAACAGCAGCTGGAGGAACAGCAGCGGCACACTCTCGGCACTTTGTCCTGCTGCTGGTGTGCTTGGGGATTCTCTGCGTCCTGCTCATGGCGTGCATCGGTGTCATCATCTACAGTGAGTTTGATTTCAACAGACTGAGTTTTTAATGACGCAGCTTAAATCACATCTGGGAAACACACAAAAAAGAAGAGATGAGTGAGCTCAGCTTTTTGTGAACTGTATTTTAACATTGACTTTGGATTTGTAATGTTGAAGTGTCCACTTCCTCCTGCACAGTATTTCTAAAGAACACCAAACATCTCTACACGGATTCCTCAGCAGCCATTGGAATCAGTCAATTTTGGTTCACTTACAATTAAAATCAACTTAAAGGTTATTAGTCACAGTTATAATTAATCCCCTTTTGGTTTGAAGTTTCCTGTTTTTAAATATATTAATATTATTTTCAAATTTTCAGTTAAACAGAAACCATGGCTCCAGCCGCCCTCACTCAATAGGAGCAGTTTAAAGTAAAATTGGAAAAAAAGGTAATTGACAGATGAATGGGTACAACATTAAACATAATAAATTAAAAAGAGGCCATGTAAGCAATCCTAACTAATCCTAACGATCAATACAGTATCAATTCTGGTAACATTTTTATGTCAGATCCGATATCTACTTCAGTTTCCTGGACGTGCTCGGAAAGTGTGTGCATCCCCGGTGTAACTGGAACTTCTTCTCATTCTGTTGAGTCCCTTCGCTGACCACAGCACAGAAACCCTTTCAGACGACACTTCTATTCTTCCATCTGCACTTTATAGTCTTTAAACACATTTAGCAGAGGTGCAGCTTATCCACTTCCTACATGTACAATAGTGTTTTTTATAGGTCTTTCTGATTGGTTCTTGTTTTTGTTTTTTTTATCAACCAGAAAACAATGAGGACTCTACAATTGATTGTACAATTAAATCTGAAGTTCCTGCAGCGACTGTTGAAAGTAAGTTATCTGAGAAAAGTGCAAATTTGTGAATTTTTCAAATGTGATGATGTGTCTGAAAATGAAACTAAATTTGCTCCTCCTGAACTTTCTAAAACATTTTCACATCAACCTTGAATGTTTGGTCTTTTGCCGTTTATATCGCTGTGTAACTTTGAATACATAGAGCAAGAATAGGTGTTCAGGGTGGGGGAGTGAGAATGAAAGAGGGAACATTCTCCATAGTCAAAGTTACTGAACCATCAAACACATTTTATTGTAGCTGCTATAAAAATGTGCATGGTGTTGCTTTAAAAAACAATAATATATAGAAGTCATATGGTGTGTCAGAATATACACAGGTCACAGGTATATCCATAATAATGTTGATAAGGAATTGGAATATTTTCACTACGTCAGTAAAAGCAGCAGGAGGAGGAGCAGGAGGAGGAGCAGCAGCTGGAGGAGCAGCAGCTGGAGGAGCAGCAGCAGGAGGAGCAGCAGGTGGAGGAGCAGCAGGTGGAGGAACAGCAGCTGGAGGAACAGCAGCTGGAGGAACAGCAGCGGCACACTCTCGGCACTTTGTCCTGCTGCTGGTGTGCTCTGGGATTCTCTGCGTCCTGCTCATGGCGTGCATCGGTGTCATCATCTACAGTGAGTTTGATTTCAACAGACTGAGTTTTTAATGACGCAGCTTAAATCACATCTGGGAAACACACAAAAAAGAAGAGATGAGTGAGCTCAGCTTTTTGTGAACTGTATTTTAACATTGACTTTGGATTTGTAATGTTGAAGTGTTCACTTCCTCCTGCACAGTATTTCTAAAGAACACCAAACATCTCTAAACGGATTCCTCAGCAGCCATTAGAATCAGTCAATTTTGGTTCACTTACAATTAAAATCAACTTAAAGGTTATTAGTCACAGTTATAATTAATCCCCTTTTGGTTTGAAGTTTCCTGTTTTTAAATATATTAATATTATTTTCAAATTTTCAGTTAAACAGAAACCATGGCTCCAGCCGCCCTCACTCAATAGGAGCAGTTTAAAGTAAAATTGGAAAAAAAGGTAATTGACAGATGAATGGGTACAACATTAAACATAATAAATTAAAAAGAGGCCATGTAAGCAATCCTAACCAATCCTAACGATCAATACAGTATCAATTCTGGTAACATTTTTATGTCAGATCCGATATCTACGTCTGCAATTTGTCAATAAATGTCAGGGAGGCCACATTTTCAGAATTTTAAAGTTTAAAATGTTGTTGTCAGTGAGGAGGAAACATTTTAAAACCTTATCTGCTGCTGCGTTTCAGGACAATTTGACATGAGAGAGCAGATAGTTGGCTGCGTCTTTAAATCCAGAAACTAAATGTCCAGTTCTTTGAAAAGAAACGAGTTGGAAAGTGAGAGATATTGTTTTCAAATAAAGGGTATAATAGGGTATCATAAATAATTGTTATGTTGATAATAATAATGACAATTCTTTTATTTGTTTTGATGTTGTTATAGCTTAGCTTATGATGTATTTTGGAGTTGGCTTGATTGTAAGCAAACTCCATGGTGAAATCAAATAAAGAAAATGAGACTGCCACATGACAAAAGCATGGAAATCAATGATGGGTAGGAGATGATTTTTTAAAAAGGTTCAGGAGTAAAGCACGTGGGCCAATGGAAGAGAATATTCCTCCACATGTATCCACTGGACTGACCAGTGCGCCGTCTCTTTCCCACCATCACTGCAGTCTGTGGGGTCATGAAGGCCCAGGAAGCTGTCGCAGAAAACGTCATCCACCTCGAGAAGGAAAATCATCAGCTGATGATGGAGAAACAAATCTTGGAGAACGAGACCGAGGTGCTGACCAGAGACAGAGATGATCTCAACAGGACGCTCGGAGTCATCATGACGTTCCAAAACTTCCCAGTCAATAAATTCTGCCCAGACAAGAGTGCGTATATAAAGGGACTGCATTTATTTAGCTCTCTTAACAACCACTCAAAGTGATTTATATATATTTATATGTACAACCACACAGTGAGTCTAGCTCTAAACTCACAGATATACACTGAGAGTATAGATATATTTGTTTATTTAAGGTAAAAGCTAAAAACTGCAATGCTCATATAATAAAGTGTAAATGTCAGTAGCCGTTGCCAAGCCTCTAAAACTATTGTGTTTAACTACGGCAGCGATTGTAATGTGTCAAACTTAAATTGGTGATATTTAATTTATATTTACTATATATGTTTTTGCTCTTTGGTCTCTTGGATGTAGAAGAAGCTCGTCTGTTCTTACTATATTTGTGTCTGTGTGGATTTTAAACGGACATTTAGTTCTTAAAATAACATTTCTCGGCTTCTTTCCTGAGTACAGAGTGTCAGCCGTGCCGGGAGAGTTGGATTCCGTTCCAGGATCACTGCTACCAGTTTTATGAGCAATCCGCCCCCTGGAAGACATGGGATCAAGCACGGACATTTTGTCAAAACACTGATGCAGACCTGGTTGTTGTTGACAGTTTACAAGAGCAGGTGAGCTCCATCGTCATAAAGCCCCAATAACACAGAGTTTTAAATAGATCTTTAAATTACATAGCAAACGCTGCATATTCACATTGCAAACAAAATTCAACTGGAAACAATTGTGTTTTGTAAAATCAAACAGATGGGAGGTGGAGGGATTTTAATGTTTTCTCACTGTCGATGCTGAGAAGTGTGAAAGTTTGTGACGATCACTTTCAGGAATTCATCAATAATCACACCAAGTACTACTACGACAAGCATCATGGATACTGGATGGGATTGCGTCAGAATGATGACGAAAACTGGATCTGGATCGATGGACGCAATGAGACTGAGGGGTAAGAATTGAATTCCATCATCTCCCTCTGAGCATCTGTCAGGTCTCACATGAGGAGAACGACCCTGCAGTCAAATAACCAACCAAATAACACACTCGTAGATATCAGTCCTGTGAATGTGCCAGAGTTGTTCCCTCTGAGGTTATGTTTTCACCCATCTGTTTGTGGGTTCGCCTGTTTGTAAGCAAGATAACATAAAAACTACAGGACGGATTTCCACAGGACTTGGCAGAAGGATGTGGGATGAGTGAGGGGAGAACCTCAAAAAAACGTTGGTAGGGATCCAGGAATGTTTTCTCACTTTCTATAACCCTTGTGTTGTCCCTGCTTCCCCCGGCTGTTGGCCCCCTCACATAGCCCACCCCATATTAGGACGCACACGTAGGGCAATAGACACGTGAGCAGCCCTTGCAGATGTATTTGTTACACCCGCGGCACACGTTGTGAGTTTTACAGTCCTTTTTCCTGGGGCATATCTGACACCTCTTCCTCTTCCTCGCCCCGAGCGGGGCTGCTGCTAGGGCTATGGAGGAGGCCGGACACTCGGGTCGAGCGTCGTAGTCAACAGCTCTCTGTGCGGCGGCGGCGGCGGCTTTTACAGCCTTCACAACAGCGGCGGACGCGTCCGTGCGGGGGATGCGCTCCCTTCGTGCGATGAACGGAGTCACGAGAGCCTTTCCCAGCTGCTCTAGGAACACCCTCCGCTTGTTCCGCTTGCCCGGCATCCAGTCTGGGTTGATCTCTCTCCATATCACGAAGGCGTTGTAGGAAGAGACGTTGAGAATGTTGTGATAGACGACCAGGGGCCAGCGCGCGGTCATCCTCCTGCAGCTGTACGTTCCGATCACCTTGTCTAGGTTGTCCACGCCACCTTTGTTGCGGTTGTAGTCCAGGACGATGACCGGTTTCCCGTCCTCGCGGTCGCTGATGTCGGCCTCAGGGGGCCGTGTGCTCAGGAGCACCACATTCCTGTTTTTCTTTGGGATGTAGGACACAAGAGTGGCAGTGGGCGTGAATGCGAACTTGGATGAGAACACCTCTCTTCCCTTGACCGCGAGCAGCCTGGTCGGGAGCTCGGGCTTGTTCTTCCGAACAGTGCCGACCACGGTGAGCTTCCTCTCTAGGAGCTGCCGCGCGAGTTCGTAGGAGGTGAAGTAATTGTCGCACGTGACGTTACGACTGTGCAGTCCCTCCGTTACATCGAGCACTACCCGCAACCCCTGGTTCCGTTCTGGGCGTCCGCCGCTCGGCTTTCCGGTGTACACTTGCATCTTCCAAGCGTAGCTTGATTTCGCATCGCAGGCCACCCACGACTTGATCCCGTATTTCGCCGGCTTGCTGGGCATGTACTGACGGAATGGACACCGGCCTAGGGAGAAAAACAGGAGGAGAAGAGATGAGAGGAGATGAGATGAGGACAAGGACTAGCAGCAGCTATCTACATAACATAACATAACATAACATAACATAACATAACATAACATAATGATAATATCTCGTGCGTCTCGTCTCGCGGTCGTCGAAGCGCAGCAGTCTGGAGTACGTGTGGAAGAGTTTCAGGGGCATCGTGGCACGAAATATCGCCCGGCCGCTCTCGGCGTCCCACAGGCTGGCGGCGGCCTCGCCCCGGGACCTGTACACGCCCGCTAAGATCAGCAGCCCTACGTAGGCGCGCAGGTCGGTCTCGTCCATCCCTTTCCATTCGTCACCGTATTTTCGACGACCCTCCCGATTCGTCATCTCCAGGATGATGTTCTCTACCGTCGGTATGATGAACAGGTGGAACGTCGAGGCTAGGTCACCGGTGCGGGACGTCGCGTGGATCGTGGGGCCCCGGGGGACCCCGCTTTGAGCCGCAGCAGAGGAGGAGGAGGAGGAGGAGGAGGAGCAGGAGCAGTGGCCCTCCTCTCGGCCGTACACCCTCGAGGACCATGTTATTTCCCCGTTTCTTGAGGGGAAGGTCTCTCTTTCCACGAGTCCGGTGGTGGTGGTGTCGCCATGGTCTTGTCCTCCTTCTTCTTCTTCTTCTTCCAAGGATGACGAATCTGCAGAAGCATCACCCACTGGGTCGTAGTCTTCGTCACCGTCGTCGTCTTCGTAGTCACCGTCGTCGTCTTCGTCTCCTTCGCTATCGCTGTTGTCTCCGTCTCTGTCTCCGTCTCTGTCTCCGTCCTCTCTGTCTTCTTCTCGGTCTGCTTTTCTGTCTGCTTCTCGGTCTGCTTCTCCATCTCCTTGTCCGTCCGCTTCTCAGTCTGGCTCTTTTGCGTCCTCTTCGGGTTCAGAGGATGGTTGCTGGGAGAATAGCTGTTGGAGAACCTGTTCTCTGGTGAAACGCTCCTGACGTGACATCGTGCCATGGTCCGTGAGAGAGTGGCACACTGAGACTTATATGTGGGTCTAATGTACCCCCCCTTGATTTCAATTTGAATCAGGTGTGGGTCTAAATGACCCCACAGAGCACCACAGCGCCCTCTCTGGGGGTCTAAATGACCCCTCCCATGACAATCGAGAATGACAATCCATTGGTCTCAATTACCCCAGGAGAATTGGATAATGACAATCCTTGGGTCACCCTAACCCTAACCCTGACCGGCCAGGGCTTGCGTATGATCACACGCACGCACGTACTCACGCACACACACACACAGACGCACACACACTCTGGGTCAATTCGACCCAGGAACAACACAAGGGTTAACATTGCGAGAGGGCGTTCTTGAACATATTCCTTGACTTCCTGGGGAATACTTAATAAACTGAGGACCGAGTCCTGCAGCCAGCAACTGGTAAAGATCTATTCATGCTGTGAATTATCGGTTCAAAAATCAGGTGCAGATTGTCAGAGTACTTGAGTTTTCCTTTTTCGCATTGAGGGCCATTGGAGTTAGTTGGTATGATCTGTAAAGTTATTAGAGGTACTGATGAGCATGTTCTGTGTTTGCAGGTTCTGGAATCAGACGAAAGTTGATAACGATGGTAGATATGCGATGACATTCCCTGGGCATAATGCGACAGCCAGCTGGGGCCCTGCAGAGTGTATAATGCAGAACAAATTCATCTGTGAGCATGAAGCCCTCATAAGGACTCCAGGCAGTTAGCATATTGGGTTTTCTCGTTCCAAACCTTGCATGCAAATTGAATTTTACAAAACTATTCCACCAGCGTTTGGAAAATTTAAGTGCACAAGCAAACACACATAAAACAATAATGAAACAACCAAAGGGTGTTCTGCATGCAAGTGTTAATTTTATGTATCTATCATTTTGTGTTAACATGTAGTGTTTTTATTAGCTACGATCATTATGGCCAAATATATTTGAATGTGTGAAAAGTGTAAAGATAAGAAACCACAACCTGGTTTCCACCGAAAGTTCAAGATCTGTTGCGATGGAGGTTGGAGATTCGACTCGTCTGTCAATATAATTATCTTTGAATCAAGTCTATTAAATATCAATGACTTTTGCTGAGAGTATATTTTACATTGTAACCAAAAATCTATGTTGTTCAATGTAGGATTTGTGTTTTAGGATCTACAGTAAAAATGTGTAAACTGTTGTAACAAACGTTCTGTTCTTGTGTCCGACGTGTTGCATGTTGTGCACTTGTCACTCTGGGAGTTTGTGTTTTGCAAACTGCCGTCTGACACAAGTTACTGGTTTTACAGAACTAATGTGTCGAGATGAATTCTGCAAAATCACTGGAGAATGTTACGGTCATTAATATTTGAAGTTCCCCTTTTTTGTGCCAATGTTTTTATATCACTGAATGTCGTATTGTATAATTGTAGAGTTTCCCTGATCTTTCTCACTGCATTAAGGAATGAGGTTGTTTCTTGTCTCTGGATATGAGTATTAAATTATATCATAAACAGTATTGTACATAATAAACACAGTGTGGCCCAAACCATCACGCTTCATATTACAGAGGAGGTGTTAAATACTACTGGAACATGCAATAAGGTCGTTTTCTCACATTCAAGTCTAATCTGTTGTAAACTCAAGTGTTGACACACGACCTTGTGTACTTCCTGACCTGTCGCAACCTCTGAGTGGTGACAGGTCCAGAGCCGAGGTCACAGAACGTGACTAGAACAGAGGAAATAATCTGCGATTTTCAAGGTTGTAAGATTCTGAACTCTAAAGGTCATGGTTAAAACATGAGCCTCAGATTCATACACTGATACTGTTGTCGTTTAAGGATGGAGGAAGAACTCCATTATGCGACTGTGGTTTTCAAAAATGGTGGCAGTCCTCAGAAAGGTAAGTGACTCCTATGAAATAAATTACTAGAACAAACCAACTCAATATTTAACCTTACTACTTAACAACAATAATAAATCGTACTTGTTAAATTTCCATGCAATAGATTTAAAACGTAAATATATTTGAAAAAAAAAAAATCAGTTCCTGGAAGTGCTCGGAAAGTGTGTGCATCCCCGGTGTAACTGGAACTTCTTCTCATTCTGTTGTGTCCCTTCGCTGACCACAGCACAGAAACCCTTTCAGACGACACTTCTATTCTTCCATCTGCACTTTATCGTCTTTAAATACATTTAGCAGAAGTGCAGCTTATCCACTTCCTACATGTACAATAGTGTTTTTTATAGGTCTTTCTGATTGGTTCTTGTTTTAGTTTTTTTTAATCAACCAGAAAACGATGAGGACTCTACAATTTATTCTACAATTAAATCTAAAGTTCCTGCAGCGACTGTAACAAATAAGTTATCTGAGAAAAGTGCAAATTTGTGAATTTTTCAAATGTGATGATGTGTCTGAAAATAAAACTAAATTTGCTCCTCCTGAACTTTCTAAAACATTTTCACATCAACCTTGAATGTTTGGGCTTTTGCCGTTTATATCGCTGTGTAACTTTGAATACATAGAGCAAGAATAGGTGTTCAGGGTGGGGGAGTGAGAATGAAAGAGGGAACATTCCCCATAGTCAAAGTTACTGAACCATCAAACACATTTTATTGTAGCTGCTATAAAAATTTGCATGGTGTTGCTTTAAAAAACAATAATATATAGAAGTCATATGGTGTGTCAGAATATACACAGGTCACAGGTATATCCATAATAATGTTGATAAGGAATTGGAATATTTTCACTACGTCAGTAAAAGCAGCAGGAGGAGCAGCAGGAGGAGCAGCAGCTGGAGGAGCAGCAGCTGGAGGAGCAGCAGCTGGAGGAACAGCAGCTGGAGGAGCAGCAGCTGGAGGAACAGCAGCGGCACACTCTCGGCACTTTGTCCTGCTGCTGGTGTGCTTGGGGATTCTCTGCGTCCTGCTCATGGCGTGCATCGGTGTCATCATCTACAGTGAGTTTGATTTCAACAGACTGAGTTTTTAATGACGCAGCTTAAATCACATCTGGGAAACACACAAAAAAGAAGAGATGAGTGAGCTCAGCTTTTTGTGAACTGTATTTTAACATTGACTTTGGATTTGTAATGTTGAAGTGTCCACTTCCTCCTGCACAGTATTTCTAAAGAACACCAAACATCTCTACACGGATTCCTCAGCAGCCATTGGAATCAGTCAATTTTGGTTCACTTACAATTAAAATCAACTTAAAGGTTATTAGTCACAGTTATAATTAATCCCCTTTTGGTTTGAAGTTTCCTGTTTTTAAATATATTAATATTATTTTCAAATTTTCAGTTAAACAGAAACCATGGCTCCAGCCGCCCTCACTCAATAGGAGCAGTTTAAAGTAAAATTGGAAAAAAAGGTAATTGACAGATGAATGGGTACAACATTAAACATAATAAATTAAAAAGAGGCCATGTAAGCAATCCTAACTAATCCTAACGATCAATACAGTATCAATTCTGGTAACATTTTTATGTCAGATCCGATATCTACTTCAGTTTCCTGGACGTGCTCGGAAAGTGTGTGCATCCCCGGTGTAACTGGAACTTCTTCTCATTCTGTTGAGTCCCTTCGCTGACCACAGCACAGAAACCCTTTCAGACGACACTTCTATTCTTCCATCTGCACTTTATCGTCTTTAAACACATTTAGCAGAGGTGCAGCTTATCCACTTCCTACATGTACAATAGTGTTTTTTATAGGTCTTTCTGATTGGTTCTTGTTTTTGTTTTTTTTATCAACCAGAAAACAATGAGGACTCTACAATTGATTGTACAATTAAATCTGAAGTTCCTGCAGCGACTGTTGAAAGTAAGTTATCTGAGAAAAGTGCAAATTTGTGAATTTTTCAAATGTGATGATGTGTCTGAAAATGAAACTAAATTTGCTCCTCCTGAACTTTCTAAAACATTTTCACATCAACCTTGAATGTTTGGTCTTTTGCCGTTTATATCGCTGTGTAACTTTGAATACATAGAGCAAGAATAGGTGTTCAGGGTGGGGGAGTGAGAATGAAAGAGGGAACATTCTCCATAGTCAAAGTTACTGAACCATCAAACACATTTTATTGTAGCTGCTATAAAAATGTGCATGGTGTTGCTTTAAAAAACAATAATATATAGAAGTCATATGGTGTGTCAGAATATACACAGGTCACAGGTATATCCATAATAATGTTGATAAGGAATTGGAATATTTTCACTACGTCAGTAAAAGCAGCAGGAGGAGCAGCAGGAGGAGGAGCAGCAGCTGGAGGAGCAGCAGCAGGAGGAGCAGCAGGAGGAGGAGCAGCAGCTGGAGGAGCAGCAGCTGGAGGAGCAGCAGCTGGAGGAGCAGCAGGTGGAGGAGCAGCAGCTGGAGGAACAGCAGCCAGAGGAACAGCAGCCGGAGGAGCAGCAGCTAGAGGAAGCTTGGGGATTCTCTGCGTCCTGCTCATGGCGTGCATCGGTGTCATCATCTACAGTGAGTTTGATTTCAACAGACTGAGTTTTTAATGACGCAGCTTAAATCACATCTGGGAAACACACAAAAAAGAAGAGATGAGTGAGCTCAGCTTTTTGTGAACTGTATTTTAACATTGACTTTGGATTTGTAATGTTGAAGTGTTCACTTCCTCCTGCACAGTATTTCTAAAGAACACCAAACATCTCTACACGGATTCCTCAGCAGCCATTAGAATCAGTCAATTTTGGTTCACTTACAATTAAAATCAACTTAAAGGTTATTAGTCACAGTTATAATTAATCCCCTTTTGGTTTGAAGTTTCCTGTTTTTAAATATATTAATATTATTTTCAAATTTTCAGTTAAACAGAAACCATGGCTCCAGCCGCCCTCACTCAATAGGAGCAGTTTAAAGTAAAATTGGAAAAAAAGGTAATTGACAGATGAATGGGTACAACATTAAACATAATAAATTAAAAAGAGGCCATGTAAGCAATCCTAACCAATCCTAACGATCAATACAGTATCAATTCTGGTAACATTTTTATGTCAGATCCGATATCTACGTCTGCAATTTGTCAATAAATGTCAGGGAGGCCACATTTTCAGAATTTTAAAGTTTAAAATGTTGTTGTCAGTGAGGAGGAAACATTTTAAAACCTTATCTGCTGCTGCGTTTCAGGACAATTTGACATGTTTTCAAATAAAGGGTATAATAGGGTATCATAAATAATTGTTATGTTGATAATAATAATGACAATTCTTTTATTTGTTTTGATGTTGTTATAGCTTAGCTTATGATGTATTTTGGAGTTGGCTTGATTGTAAGCAAACTCCATGGTGAAATCAAATAAAGAAAATGAGACTGCCACATGACAAAAGCATGGAAATCAATGATGGGTAGGAGATGATTTTTTAAAAAGGTTCAGGAGTAAAGCACGTGGGCCAATGGAAGAGAATATTCCTCCACATGTATCCACTGGACTGACCAGTGCGCCGTCTCTTTCCCACCATCACTGCAGTCTGTGGGGTCATGAAGGCCCAGGAAGCTGTCGCAGAAAACGTCATCCACCTCGAGAAGGAAAATCATCAGCTGATGATGGAGAAACAAATCTTGGAGAACGAGACCGAGGTGCTGACCAGAGACAGAGATGATCTCAACAGGACGCTCGGAGTCATCATGACGTTCCAAAACTTCCCAGTCAATAAATTCTGCCCAGACAAGAGTGCGTATATAAAGGGACTGCATTTATTTAGCTCTCTTAACAACCACTCAAAGTGCTTTATATATATTTATATGTACAACCACACAGTGAGTCTAGCTCTAAACTCACAGATATACACTGAGAGTATAGATATATTTGTTTATTTAAGGTAAAAGCTAAAAACTGCAATGCTCATATAATAAAGTGTAAATGTCAGTAGCCGTTGCCAAGCCTCTAAAACTATTGTGTTTAACTACGGCAGCGATTGTAATGTGTCAAACTTAAATTGGTGATATTTAATTTATATTTACTATATATGTTTTTGCTCTTTGGTCTCTTGGATGTAGAAGAAGCTCGTCTGTTCTTACTATATTTGTGTCTGTGTGGATTTTAAACGGACATTTAGTTCTTAAAATAACATTTCTCGGCTTCTTTCCTGAGTACAGAGTGTCAGCCGTGCCGGGAGAGTTGGATTCCGTTCCAGGATCACTGCTACCAGTTTTATGAGCAATCCGCCCCCTGGAAGACATGGGATCAAGCACGGACATTTTGTCAAAACACTGATGCAGACCTGGTTGTTGTTGACAGTTTACAAGAGCAGGTGAGCTCCATCGTCATAAAGCCCCAATAACACAGAGTTTTAAATAGATCTTTAAATTACATAGCAAACGCTGCATATTCACATTGCAAACAAAATTCAACTGGAAACAATTGTGTTTTGTAAAATCAAACAGATGGGAGGTGGAGGGATTTTAATGTTTTCTCACTGTCGATGCTGAGAAGTGTGAAAGTTTGTGACGATCACTTTCAGGAATTCATCAATAATCACACCAAGTACTACTACGACAAGCATCATGGATACTGGATGGGATTGCGTCAGAATGATGACGAAAACTGGATCTGGATCGATGGACGCAATGAGACTGAGGGGTAAGAATTGAATTCCCTCATCTCCCTCTGAGCATCTGTCAGGTCTCACATGAGGAGAACGACCCTGCAGTCAAATAACCAACCAAATAACACACTCGTAGATATCAATCCTGTGAATGTGCCAGAGTTGTTCCCTCTGAGGTTATGTTTTCACCCATCTGTTTGTGGGTTCGCCTGTTTGTAAGCAAGATAACATAAAAACTACAGGACGGATTTCCACAGAACTTGGCAGAAGGATGTGGGATGAGTGAGGGGAGAACCCCAAAAAACGTTGGTAGGGATCCAGGAATGTTTTCTCACTTTCTATAACCCTTGTGTTGTCCCTGCTTCCCCCGGCTGTTGGCCCCCTCACATAGCCCACCCCATATTAGGACGCACACGTAGGGCAATAGACACGTGAGCAGCCCTTGCAGATGTATTTGTTACACCCGCGGCACACGTTGTGAGTTTTACAGTCCTTTTTCCTGGGGCATATCTGACACCTCTTCCTCTTCCTCGCCCCGAGCGGGGCTGCTGCTAGGGCTATGGAGGAGGCCGGACACTCGGGTCGAGCGTCGTAGTCAACAGCTCTCTGTGCGGCGGCGGCGGCGGCTTTTACAGCCTTCACAACAGCGGCGGACGCGTCCGTGCGGGGGATGCACTCCCTTCGTGCGATGAACGGAGTCACGAGAGCCTTTCCCAGCTGCTCTAGGAACACCCTCCGCTTGTTCCGCTTGCCCGGCATCCAGTCGGGGTTGATCTCTCTCCATATCACGAAGGCGTTGTAGGAAGAGATGTTGAGAATGTTGTGAAAGACGACCAGGGGCCAGCGCGCGGTCATCCTCCTGCAGCTGTACGTTCCGATCACCTTGTCTAGGTTGTCCACGCCACCTTTGTTGCGGTTGTAGTCCAGGACGATGACCGGTTTCCCGTCCTCGCGGTCGCTGATGTCGGCCTCAGGGGGCCGTGTGCTCAGGAGCACCACATTCCTGTTTTTCTTTGGGATGTAGGACACAAGAGTGGCAGTGGGCGTGAATGCGAACTTGGATGAGAACACCTCTCTTCCCTTGACCGCGAGCAGCCTGGTCGGGAGCTCGGGCTTGTTCTTCCGAACAGTGCCGACCACGGTGAGCTTCCTCTCTAGGAGCTGCCGCGCGAGTTCGTAGGAGGTGAAGTAATTGTCGCACGTGACGTTACGACTGTGCAGTCCCTCCGTTACATCGAGCACTACCCGCAACCCCTGGTTCCGTTCTGGGCGTCCGCCGCTCGGCTTTCCGGTGTACACTTGCATCTTCCAAGCGTAGCTTGATTTCGCATCGCAGGCCACCCACGACTTGATCCCGTATTTCGCCGGCTTGCTGGGCATGTACTGACGGAATGGACACCGGCCTAGGGAGAAAAACAGGAGGAGAAGAGATGAGAGGAGATGAGATGAGGACAAGGACTAGCAGCAGCTATCTACATAACATAACATAACATAACATAACATAACATAACATAATGATAATATCTCGTGCGTCTCGTCTCGCGGTCGTCGAAGCGCAGCAGTCTGGAGTACGTGTGGAAGAGTTTTAGGGGCATCGTGGCACGAAATATCGCCCCGGCCGCTCTCGGCGTCCCACAGGCTGGCGGCGGCCTCGCCCCGGGACCTGTACACGCCCGCTAAGATCAGCAGCCCTACGTAGGCGCGCAGGTCGGTCTCGTCCATCCCTTTCCATTCGTCACCGTATTTTCGACGACCCTCCCGATTCGTCATCTCCAGGATGATGTTCTCTACCGTCGGTATGATGAACAGGTGGAACGTCGAGGCTAGGTCACCGGTGCGGGACGTCGCGTGGATCGTGGGGCCCCGGGGGACCCCGCTTTGAGCCGCAGCAGAGGAGGAGGAGGAGGAGGAGGAGGAGCAGGAGCAGTGGCCCTCCTCTCGGCCGTACACCCTCGAGGACCATGTTATTTCCCCGTTTCTTGAGGGGAAGGTCTCTCTTTCCACGAGTCCGGTGGTGGTGGTGTCGCCATGGTCTTGTCCTCCTTCTTCTTCTTCTTCTTCCAAGGATGACGAATCTGCAGAAGCATCACCCACTGGGTCGTAGTCTTCGTCACCGTCGTCGTCTTCGTAGTCACCGTCGTCGTCTTCGTCTCCTTCGCTATCGCTGTTGTCTCCGTCTCTGTCTCCGTCTCTGTCTCCGTCCTCTCTGTCTTCTTCTCGGTCTGCTTTTCTGTCTGCTTCTCGGTCTGCTTCTCCATCTCCTTGTCCGTCCGCTTCTCAGTCTGGCTCTTTTGCGTCCTCTTCGGGTTCAGAGGATGGTTGCTGGGAGAATAGCTGTTGGAGAACCTGTTCTCTGGTGAAACGCTCCTGACGTGACATCGTGCCATGGTCCGTGAGAGAGTGGCACACTGAGACTTATATGTGGGTCTAATGTACCCCCCCTTGATTTCAATTTGAATCAGGTGTGGGTCTAAATGACCCCACAGAGCACCACAGCGCCCTCTCTGGGGGTCTAAATGACCCCTCCCATGACAATCGAGAATGACAATCCATTGGTCTCAATTACCCCAGGAGAATTGGATAATGACAATCCTTGGGTCACCCTAACCCTAACCCTGACCGGCCAGGGCTTGCGTATGATCACACGCACGCACGTACTCACGCACACACACACACAGACACACACACACTCTGGGTCAATTCGACCCAGGAACAACACAAGGGTTAACATTGCGAGAGGGCGTTCTTGAACATATTCCTTGACTTCCTGGGGAATACTTAATAAACTGAGGACCGAGTCCTGCAGCCAGCAACTGGTAAAGATCTATTCATGCTGTGAATTATCGGTTCAAAAATCAGGTGCAGATTGTCAGAGTACTTGAGTTTTCCTTTTTCGCATTGAGGGCCATTGGAGTTAGTTGGTATGATCTGTAAAGTTATTAGAGGTACTGATGAGCATGTTCTGTGTTTGCAGGTTCTGGAATCAGACGAAAGTTGATAACGATGGTAGATATGCGATGACATTCCCTGGGCATAATGCGACAGCCAGCTGGGGCCCTGCAGAGTGTATAATGCAGAACAAATTCATCTGTGAGCATGAAGCCCTCATAAGGACTCCAGGCAGTTAGCATATTGGGTTTTCTCGTTCCAAACCTTGCATGCAAATTGAATTTTACAAAACTATTCCACCAGCGTTTGGAAAATTTAAGTGCACAAGCAAACACACATAAAACAATAATGAAACAACCAAAGGGTGTTCTGCATGCAAGTGTTAATTTTATGTATCTATCATTTTGTGTTAACATGTAGTGTTTTTATTAGCTACGATCATTATGGCCAAATATATTTGAATGTGTGAAAAGTGTAAAGATAAGAAACCACAACCTGGTTTCCACCGAAAGTTCAAGATCTGTTGCGATGGAGGTTGGAGATTCGACTCGTCTGTCAATATAATTATCTTTGAATCAAGTCTATTAAATATCAATGACTTTTGCTGAGAGTATATTTTACATTGTAACCAAAAATCTATGTTGTTCAATGTAGGATTTGTGTTTTAGGATCTACAGTAAAAATGTGTAAACTGTTGTAACAAACGTTCTGTTCTTGTGTCCGACGTGTTGCATGTTGTGCACTTGTCACTCTGGGAGTTTGTGTTTTGCAAACTGCCGTCTGACACAAGTTACTGGTTTTACAGAACTAATGTGTCGAGATGAATTCTGCAAAATCACTGGAGAATGTTACGGTCATTAATATTTGAAGTTCCCCTTTTTTGTGCCAATGTTTTTATATCACTGAATGTCGTATTGTATAATTGTAGAGTTTCCCTGATCTTTCTCACTGCATTAAGGAATGAGGTTGTTTCTTGTCTCTGGATATGAGTATTAAATTATATCATAAACAGTATTGTACATAATAAACACAGTGTGGCCCAAACCATCACGCTTCATATTACAGAGGAGGTGTTAAATACTACTGGAACATGCAATAAGGTCGTTTTCTCACATTCAAGTCTAATCTGTTGTAAACTCAAGTGTTGACACACGACCTTGTGTACTTCCTGACCTGTCGCAACCTCTGAGTGGTGACAGGTCCAGAGCCGAGGTCACAGAACGTGACTAGAACAGAGGAAATAATCGGCGATTTTCAAGGTTGTAAGATTCTGAACTCTAAAGGTCATGGTTAAAACATGAGCCTCAGATTCATACACTGATACTGTTGTCGTTTAAGGATGGAGGAAGAACTCCATTATGCGACTGTGGTTTTCAAAAATGGTGGCAGTCCTCAGAAAGGTAAGTGACTCCTATGAAATAAATTACTAGAACAAACCAACTCAATATTTAACCTTACTACTTAACAACAATTATAAATCGTACTTGTTAAATTTCCATGCAATAGATTTAAAACGTAAATATATTTGAAAAAAAAAAAATCATTTCCTGGACGTGCTCGGAAAGTGTGTGAATCCCCGGTGTAACTGGAACTTCTTCTCATTCTGTTGAGTCCCTTCGCTGACCACAGCACAGAAACCCTTTCAGACGACACTTCTATTCTTCCATCTGCACTTTATCGTCTTTAAACACATTTAGCAGAAGTGCAGCTTATCCACTTCCTACATGTACAATAGTGTTTTTTATAGGTCTTTCTGATTGGTTCTTGTTTTTTGTTTTTTTAATCAACCAGAAAACGATGAGGACTCTACAATTTATTCTACAGTTCAATCTGAAGTTCCTGTAGAAAGTAAGTTATCTGAGAAAAGTGCAAATTTGTGAATTTTTCAAATGTGATGTGTCTGAAAATAAAACTAAATTTGCTCCTCCTGAACTTTCTAAAACATTTTCACATCAACCTTGAATGTTTGGGCTTTTGCCGTTTATATCGCTGTGTAACTTTGAATACATAGAGCAAGAATAGGTGTTCAGGGTGGGGGAGTGAGAATGAAAGAGGGAACATTGTCCATAGTCAAAGTTACTGAACCATCAAACACATTTTATTGTAGCTGCTATAAAAAATTGCATGGTGTTGCTTTAAAAAACAATAATATATAGAAGTCATATGGTGTGTCAGAATATACACAGGTCACAGGTATATCCATAATAATGTTGATAAGGAATTGGAATATTTTCACAACCGTCAGTAAAAGCAGCAGGAGGAGCAGCAGGTGGAGGAGCAGCAGGTGGAGGAACAGCAGCTGGAGGAACAGCAGCTGGAGGAACAGCAGCTGGAGGAACAGCAGCGGCACACTCTCGGCACTTTGTCCTGCTGCTGGTGTGCTCTGGGATTCTCTGCGTCCTGCTCATGGCGTGCATCGGTGTCATCATCTACAGTGAGTTTGATTTCAACAGACTGAGTTTTTAATGACGCAGCTTAAATCACATCTGGGAAACAGGAAAAAAAAGAAGAGATGAGTGAGCTCAGCTTTTTGTGAACTGTATTTTAACATTGACTTTGGATTTGTAATGTTGAAGTGTCCACTTCCTCCTGCACAGTATTTCTAAAGAACACCAAACATCTCTACACGGATTCCTCAGCAGCCATTGGAATCAGTCAATTTTGGTTCACTTACAATTAAAATCAACTTGCAGAGACTTAAAGGTTATTAGTCACAGTTATAATTAATCCCCTTTTGGTTTGAAGTTTCCTGTTTTTAAATATATTAATATTATTTTCAAATTTTCAGTTAAACAGAAACCATGGCTCCTGATCTCGCTCCCTAACCCACTCAAATACAAACTAAAGACGGCCCTCACTCAGTATTAGCAGTTTAAAGTAAAATTGGAAAAAAGGTAATTGACAGATGAATGGGTACAACGTTATATATAATAAATAACATTTATAACATTTTTAAATATCAGATTCGATATCGGCAATTTGTCAATAAATGTCAGGGAGGCCACATTTTCAGAATTTTAAAGTTTAAAATGTTGTTGTCAGTGAGGAGGAAACATTTTAAAACCTTATCTGCTGCTGCGTTTCAGGACAATTTGACATGAGAGAGCAGATAGTTGGCTGCGTCTTTAAATCCAGAAACTAAATGTCCAGTTCTTTGAAAAGAAACGAGTTGGAAAGTGAAACATATTGTTTTCAAATAAAGGGTATAATAGGGTATCATAAATAATTGTTATATTAATAATAATAACGATAATTCTTTTATTTGTTTTGATGTTGTTATAGCTTAGCTTATGATGTATTTTGGAGTTGGCTTGATTGTAAGCAAACTCCATGGTGAAATCAAATAAAGAAAATGAGACTGCCACATGACAAAAGCATGGAAATCAATGATGGGTAGGAGATGATTTTTTAAAAAGGTTCAGGAGTAAAGCACGTGGGCCAATGGAAGAGAATATTCCTCCACATGTATCCACTGGACTGACCAGTGCGCCGTCTCTTTCCCACCATCACTGCAGTCTGTGGGGTCATGAAGGCCCAGGAAGCTGTCGCAGAAAACGTCATCCACCTCGAGAAGGAAAATCATCAGCTGATGATGGCGAAACAAATCTTGGAGAACGAGACCGAGGTGCTGACCAGAGACAGAGATGATCTCAACAGGACGCTCGGAGTCATCATGACGTTCCAAAACTTCCCAGTCAATAAATTCTGCCCAGACAAGAGTGCGTATATAAAGGGACTGCATTTATTTAGCTCTCTTAACAACCACTCAAAGTGATTTATATATATTTATATGTACAACCACACAGTGAGTCTAGCTCTAAACTCACAGATATACACTGAGAGTATAGATATATTTGTTTATTTAAGGTAAAAGCTAAAAACTGCAATGCTCATATAATAAAGTGTAAATGTCAGTAGCCGTTGCCAAGCCTCTAAAACTATTGTGTTTAACTACGGCAGCGATTGTAATGTGTCAAACTTAAATTGGTGATATTTAATTTATATTTACTATATATGTTTTTGCTCTTTGGTCTCTTGGATGTAGAAGAAGCTCGTCTGTTCTTACTATATTTGTGTCTGTGTGGATTTTAAACGGACATTTAGTTCTTAAAATAACATTTCTCGGCTTCTTTCCTGAGTACAGAGTGTCAGCCGTGCCGGGAGAGTTGGATTCCGTTCCAGGATCACTGCTACCAGTTTTATGAGCAATCCGCCCCCTGGAAGACATGGGATCAAGCACGGACATTTTGTCAAAACACTGATGCAGACCTGGTTGTTGTTGACAGTTTACAAGAGCAGGTGAGCTCCATTGTCATAAAGCCCCAATAACACAGAGTTTTAAATAGATCTTTAAATTACATAGCAAACGCTGCATATTCACATTGCAAACAAAATTCAACTGGAAACAATTGTGTTTTGTAAAATCAAACAGATGGGAGGTGGAGGGATTTTAATGTTTTCTCACTGTCGATGCTGAGAAGTGTGAAAGTTTGTGACGATCACTTTCAGGAATTCATCAATAATCACACCAAGTACTACTACGACAAGCATCATGGATACTGGATGGGATTGCGTCAGAATGATGACGAAAACTGGATCTGGATCGATGGACGCAATGAGACTGAGGGGTAAGAATTGAATTCCATCATCTCCCTCTGAGCATCTGTCAGGTCTCACATGAGGAGAACGACCCTGCAGTCAAATAACCAACCAAATAACACACTCGTAGATATCAGTCCTGTGAATGTGCCAGAGTTGTTCCCTCTGAGGTTATGTTTTCACCCATCTGTTTGTGGGTTCGCCTGTTTGTAAGCAAGATAACATAAAAACTACAGGACGGATTTCCACAGGACTTGGCAGAAGGATGTGGGATGAGTGAGGGGAGAACCTCAAAAAAACGTTGGTAGGGATCCAGGAATGTTTTCTCACTTTCTATAACCCTTGTGTTGTCCCTGCTTCCCCCGGCTGTTGGCCCCCTCACATAGCCCACCCCATATTAGGACGCACACGTAGGGCAATAGACACGTGAGCAGCCCTTGCAGATGTATTTGTTACACCCGCGGCACACGTTGTGAGTTTTACAGTCCTTTTTCCTGGGGCATATCTGACACCTCTTCCTCTTCCTCGCCCCGAGCGGGGCTGCTGCTAGGGCTATGGAGGAGGCCGGACACTCGGGTCGAGCGTCGTAGTCAACAGCTCTCTGTGCGGCGGCGGCGGCGGCTTTTACAGCCTTCACAACAGCGGCGGACGCGTCCGTGCGGGGGATGCGCTCCCTTCGTGCGATGAACGGAGTCACGAGAGCCTTTCCCAGCTGCTCTAGGAACACCCTCCGCTTGTTCCGCTTGCCCGGCATCCAGTCTGGGTTGATCTCTCTCCATATCACGAAGGCGTTGTAGGAAGAGACGTTGAGAATGTTGTGATAGACGACCAGGGGCCAGCGCGCGGTCATCCTCCTGCAGCTGTACGTTCCGATCACCTTGTCTAGGTTGTCCACGCCACCTTTGTTGCGGTTGTAGTCCAGGACGATGACCGGTTTCCCGTCCTCGCGGTCGCTGATGTCGGCCTCAGGGGGCCGTGTGCTCAGGAGCACCACATTCCTGTTTTTCTTTGGGATGTAGGACACAAGAGTGGCAGTGGGCGTGAATGCGAACTTGGATGAGAACACCTCTCTTCCCTTGACCGCGAGCAGCCTGGTCGGGAGCTCGGGCTTGTTCTTCCGAACAGTGCCGACCACGGTGAGCTTCCTCTCTAGGAGCTGCCGCGCGAGTTCGTAGGAGGTGAAGTAATTGTCGCACGTGACGTTACGACTGTGCAGTCCCTCCGTTACATCGAGCACTACCCGCAACCCCTGGTTCCGTTCTGGGCGTCCGCCGCTCGGCTTTCCGGTGTACACTTGCATCTTCCAAGCGTAGCTTGATTTCGCATCGCAGGCCACCCACGACTTGATCCCGTATTTCGCCGGCTTGCTGGGCATGTACTGACGGAATGGACACCGGCCTAGGGAGAAAAACAGGAGGAGAAGAGATGAGAGGAGATGAGATGAGGACAAGGACTAGCAGCAGCTATCTACATAACATAACATAACATAACATAACATAACATAATGATAATATCTCGTGCGTCTCGTCTCGCGGTCGTCGAAGCGCAGCAGTCTGGAGTACGTGTGGAAGAGTTTTAGGGGCATCGTGGCACGAAATATCGCCCGGCCGCTCTCGGCGTCCCACAGGCTGGCGGCGGCCTCGCCCCGGGACCTGTACACGCCCGCTAAGATCAGCAGCCCTACGTAGGCGCGCAGGTCGGTCTCGTCCATCCCTTTCCATTCGTCACCGTATTTTCGACGACCCTCCCGATTCGTCATCTCCAGGATGATGTTCTCTACCGTCGGTATGATGAACAGGTGGAACGTCGGGGCTAGGTCACCGGTGCGGGACGTCGCGTGGATCGTGGGGCCCCGGGGGACCCCGCTTTGAGCCGCAGCAGAGGAGGAGGAGGAGGAGGAGGAGGAGCAGGAGCAGTGGCCCTCCTCTCGGCCGTACACCCTCGAGGACCATGTTATTTCCCCGTTTCTTGAGGGGAAGGTCTCTCTTTCCACGAGTCCGGTGGTGGTGGTGTCGCCATGGTCTTGTCCTCCTTCTTCTTCTTCTTCTTCCAAGGATGACGAATCTGCAGAAGCATCACCCACTGGGTCGTAGTCTTCGTCACCGTCGTCGTCTTCGTAGTCACCGTCGTCGTCTTCGTCTCCTTCGCTATCGCTGTTGTCTCCGTCTCTGTCTCCGTCTCTGTCTCCGTCCTCTCTGTCTTCTTCTCGGTCTGCTTTTCTGTCTGCTTCTCGGTCTGCTTCTCCATCTCCTTGTCCGTCCGCTTCTCAGTCTGGCTCTTTTGCGTCCTCTTCGGGTTCAGAGGATGGTTGCTGGGAGAATAGCTGTTGGAGAACCTGTTCTCTGGTGAAACGCTCCTGACGTGACATCGTGCCATGGTCCGTGAGAGAGTGGCACACTGAGACTTATATGTGGGTCTAATGTACCCCCCCTTGATTTCAATTTGAATCAGGTGTGGGTCTAAATGACCCCACAGAGCACCACAGCGCCCTCTCTGGGGGTCTAAATGACCCCTCCCATGACAATCGAGAATGACAATCCATTGGTCTCAATTACCCCAGGAGAATTGGATAATGACAATCCTTGGGTCACCCTAACCCTAACCCTGACCGGCCAGGGCTTGCGTATGATCACACGCACGCACGTACTCACGCACACACACACACAGACACACACACACTCTGGGTCAATTCGACCCAGGAACAACACAAGGGTTAACATTGCGAGAGGGCGTTCTTGAACATATTCCTTGACTTCCTGGGGAATACTTAATAAACTGAGGACCGAGTCCTGCAGCCAGCAACTGGTAAAGATCTATTCATGCTGTGAATTATCGGTTCAAAAATCAGGTGCAGATTGTCAGAGTACTTGAGTTTTCCTTTTTCGCATTGAGGGCCATTGGAGTTAGTTGGTATGATCTGTAAAGTTATTAGAGGTACTGATGAGCATGTTCTGTGTTTGCAGGTTCTGGAATCAGACGAAAGTTGATAACGATGGTAGATATGCGATGACATTCCCTGGGCATAATGCGACAGCCAGCTGGGGCCCTGCAAGGTGTATAATGCAGAACAAATTCATCTGTGAGCATGAAGCCCTCATAAGGACTCCAGGCAGTTAGCATATTGGGTTTTCTCGTTCCAAACCTTGCATGCAAATTGAATTTTACAAAACTATTCCACCAGCGTTTGGAAAATTTAAGTGCACAAGCAAACACACATAAAACAATAATGAAACAACCAAAGGGTGTTCTGCATGCAAGTGTTAATTTTATGTATCTATCATTTTGTGTTAACATGTAGTGTTTTTATTAGCTACGATCATTATGGCCAAATATATTTGAATGTGTGAAAAGTGTAAAGATAAGAAACCACAACCTGGTTTCCACCGAAAGTTCAAGATCTGTTGCGATGGAGGTTGGAGATTCGACTCGTCTGTCAATATAATTATCTTTGAATCAAGTCTATTAAATATCAATGACTTTTGCTGAGAGTATATTTTACATTGTAACCAAAAATCTATGTTGTTCAATGTAGGATTTGTGTTTTAGGATCTACAGTAAAAATGTGTAAACTGTTGTAACAAACGTTCTGTTCTTGTGTCCGACGTGTTGCATGTTGTGCACTTGTCACTCTGGGAGTTTGTGTTTTGCAAACTGCCGTCTGACACAAGTTACTGGTTTTACAGAACTAATGTGTCGAGATGAATTCTGCAAAATCACTGGAGAATGTTACGGTCATTAATATTTGAAGTTCCCCTTTTTTGTGCCAATGTTTTTATATCACTGAATGTCGTATTGTATAATTGTAGAGTTTCCCTGATCTTTCTCACTGCATTAAGGAATGAGGTTGTTTCTTGTCTCTGGATATGAGTATTAAATTATATCATAAACAGTATTGTACATAATAAACACAGTGTGGCCCAAACCATCACGCTTCATATTACAGAGGAGGTGTTAAATACTACTGGAACATGCAATAAGGTCGTTTTCTCACATTCAAGTCTAATCTGTTGTAAACTCAAGTGTTGACACACGACCTTGTGTACTTCCTGACCTGTCGCAACCTCTGAGTGGTGACAGGTCCAGAGCCGAGGTCACAGAACGTGACTAGAACAGAGGAAATAATCGGCGATTTTCAAGGTTGTAAGATTCTGAACTCTAAAGGTCATGGTTAAAACATGAGCCTCAGATTCATACACTGATACTGTTGTCGTTTAAGGATGGAGGAAGAACTCCATTATGCGACTGTGGTTTTCAAAAATGGTGGCAGTCCTCAGAAAGGTAAGTGACTCCTATGAAATAAATTACTAGAACAAACCAACTCAATATTTAACCTTACTACTTAACAACAATTATAAATCGTACTTGTTAAATTTCCATGCAATAGATTTAAAACGTAAATATATTTGAAAAAAAAAAAATCATTTCCTGGACGTGCTCGGAAAGTGTGTGAATCCCCGGTGTAACTGGAACTTCTTCTCATTCTGTTGTGTCCCTTCGCTGACCACAGCACAGAAACCCTTTCAGACGACACTTCTATTCTTCCATCTGCACTTTATCGTCTTTAAACACATTTAGCAGAAGTGCAGCTTATCCACTTCCTACATGTACAATAGTGTTTTTTATAGGTCTTTCTGATTGGTTCTTGTTTTTTGTTTTTTTAATCAACCAGAAAACGATGAGGACTCTACAATTTATTCTACAGTTCAATCTGAAGTTCCTGTAGAAAGTAAGTTATCTGAGAAAAGTGCAAATTTGTGAATTTTTCAAATGTGATGTGTCTGAAAATAAAACTAAATTTGCTCCTCCTGAACTTTCTAAAACATTTTCACATCAACCTTGAATGTTTGGGCTTTTGCCGTTTATATCGCTGTGTAACTTTGAATACATAGAGCAAGAATAGGTGTTCAGGGTGGGGGAGTGAGAATGAAAGAGGGAACATTGTCCATAGTCAAAGTTACTGAACCATCAAACACATTTTATTGTAGCTGCTATAAAAAATTGCATGGTGTTGCTTTAAAAAACAATAATATATAGAAGTCATATGGTGTGTCAGAATATACACAGGTCACAGGTATATCCATAATAATGTTGATAAGGAATTGGAATATTTTCACAACCGTCAGTAAAAGCAGCAGGAGGAGCAGCAGGTGGAGGAGCAGCAGGTGGAGGAACAGCAGCTGGAGGAACAGCAGCTGGAGGAACAGCAGCTGGAGGAACAGCAGCTGGAGGAACAGCAGCGGCACACTCTCGGCACTTTGTCCTGCTGCTGGTGTGCTTGGGGATTCTCTGCGTCCTGCTCATGGCGTGCATCGGTGTCATCATCTACAGTGAGTTTGATTTCAACAGACTGAGTTTTTAATGACGCAGCTTACATCACATCTGGGAAACAGGAAAAAAAAGAAGAGATGAGTGAGCTCAGCTTTTTGTGAACTGTATTTTAACATTGACTTTGGATTTGTAATGTTGAAGTGTCCACTTCCTCCTGCACAGTATTTCTAAAGAACACCAAACATCTCTACACGGATTCCTCAGCAGCCATTGGAATCAGTCAATTTTGGTTCACTTACAATTAAAATCAACTTGCAGAGACTTAAAGGTTATTAGTCACAGTTATAATTAATCCCCTTTTGGTTTGAAGTTTCCTGTTTTTAAATATATTAATATTATTTTCAAATTTTCAGTTAAACAGAAACCATGGCTCCTGATCTCGCTCCCTAACCCACTCAAATACAAACTAAAGACGGCCCTCACTCAGTATTAGCAGTTTAAAGTAAAATTGGAAAAAAGGTAATTGACAGATGAATGGGTACAACGTTATATATAATAAATAACATTTATAACATTTTTAAATATCAGATTCGATATCGGCAATTTGTCAATAAATGTCAGGGAGGCCACATTTTCAGAATTTTAAAGTTTAAAATGTTGTTGTCAGTGAGGAGGAAACATTTTAAAACCTTATCTGCTGCTGCGTTTCAGGACAATTTGACATGAGAGAGCAGATAGTTGGCTGCGTCTTTAAATCCAGAAACTAAATGTCCAGTTCTTTGAAAAGAAACGAGTTGGAAAGTGAAACATATTGTTTTCAAATAAAGGGTATAATAGGGTATCATAAATAATTGTTATATTAATAATAATAACGATAATTCTTTTATTTGTTTTGATGTTGTTATAGCTTAGCTTATGATGTATTTTGGAGTTGGCTTGATTGTAAGCAAACTCCATGGTGAAATCAAATAAAGAAAATGAGACTGCCACATGACAAAAGCATGGAAATCAATGATGGGTAGGAGATGATTTTTTAAAAAGGTTCAGGAGTAAAGCACGTGGGCCAATGGAAGAGAATATTCCTCCACATGTATCCACTGGACTGACCAGTGCGCCGTCTCTTTCCCACCATCACTGCAGTCTGTGGGGTCATGAAGGCCCAGGAAGCTGTCGCAGAAAACGTCATCCACCTCGAGAAGGAAAATCATCAGCTGATGATGGCGAAACAAATCTTGGAGAACGAGACCGAGGTGCTGACCAGAGACAGAGATGATCTCAACAGGACGCTCGGAGTCATCATGACGTTCCAAAACTTCCCAGTCAATAAATTCTGCCCAGACAAGAGTGCGTATATAAAGGGACTGCATTTATTTAGCTCTCTTAACAACCACTCAAAGTGCTTTATATATATTTATATGTACAACCACACAGTGAGTCTAGCTCTAAACTCACAGATATACACTGAGAGTATAGATATATTTGTTTATTTAAGGTAAAAGCTAAAAACTGCAATGCTCATATAATAAAGTGTAAATGTCAGTAGCCGTTGCCAAGCCTCTAAAACTATTGTGTTTAACTACGGCAGCGATTGTAATGTGTCAAACTTAAATTGGTGATATTTAATTTATATTTACTATATATGTTTTTGCTCTTTGGTCTCTTGGATGTAGAAGAAGCTTGTCTGTTCTTACTATATTTGTGTCTGTGTGGATTTTAAACGGACATTTAGTTCTTAAAATAACATTTCTCGGCTTCTTTCCTGAGTACAGAGTGTCAGCCGTGCCGAGGGAGTTGGATTCCGTTCCAGGATCACTGCTACCAGTTTTATGAGCAATCCACCCCCTGGAAGACATGGGATCAAGCACGGACATTTTGTCAAAACACTGATGCAGACCTGGTTGTTGTTGACAGTTTACAAGAGCAGGTGAGCTCCATCGTCATAAAGCCCCAATAACACAGAGTTTTAAATAGATCTTTAAATTACATAGCAAACGCTGCATATTCACATTGCAAACAAAATTCAACTGGAAACAATTATGTTTTGTAAAATCAAACAGATGGGAGGTGGAGGGATTTTAATGTTTTCTCACTGTCGATGCTGAGAAGTGTGAAAGTTTGTGACGATCACTTTCAGGAATTCATCAATAATCACACCAAGCACTACTACGACAATCATCATGGATACTGGATGGGATTGCGTCAGAATGATGACGAAAACTGGATCTGGATCGATGGACGCAATGAGACTGAGGGGTAAGAATTGAATTCCATCATCTCCCTCTGAGCATCTGTCAGGTCTCACATGAGGAGAACGACCCTGCAGTCAAATAACCAACCAAATAACACACTCGTAGATATCAGTCCTGTGAATGTGCCAGAGTTGTTCCCTCTGAGGTTATGTTTTCACCCATCTGTTTGTGGGTTCGCCTGTTTGTAAGCAAGATAACATAAAAACTACAGGACGGATTTCCACAGGACTTGGCAGAAGGATGTGGGATGAGTGAGGGGAGAACCCCAAAAAAACTTTGGTAGGGATCCAGGAATGTTTTCTCACTTTCTTTAACATTGCGAGACAGCGTTGTTGAACATATTCCTTGACTTCCTGGGGAATACTTAATAAACCGAGGACCGAGTCCTGCAGCCAGCAACTGGTAAAGATCTATTCATGCTGTGACGTATCGGTTCATAAATCAGGTGCAGATTGTCAGAGTACTTGAGTTTTCCTTTTTCTCATTGAGGGCCATTGGAGTTAGTTGGTATAATCTGTAAAGTTATTAGAGGTACTGATGAGCATGTTCTGTGTTTGCAGGTTCTGGATGCGGGAGAAAGTTGATGACGATGATAGATGTGCGATGACATTCCCTGGGCATAATGCGACAGCCAGCTGGGGCCCTGCAAGGTGTATAATGCAGAACAAATTCATCTGTGAGCATGAAGCCCTCATAAGGACTCCAGGCAGTTAGCATATTGGGTTTTCTCGTTCCAAACCTTGCATGCAAATTGAATTTTACAAAACTGTTCCACCAGCGTTTGGAAAATTTAAGTGCACAAGCAAACACACATAAAACAATAATGAAACAACCAAAGGGTGTTCTGCATGCAAGTGTTAATTTTATGCATCTATCATTTTGTGTTAACAAGTAGTGTTTTTATTAGCTACGATCATTATAGCCAAATATATTAACATGTGAAAAGTGTAAAGACAAGAAACCACAACCTGGTTTCCACTGAAGGTTCAAGATCTGTTGCGATGGAGGTTGTAGATTCGACTCGTCTGTCAATATAATTATCTTTGAATCAAGTCTATTAAATATCAATGACTTTTGCTGAGAGTATATTTTACATTGTAACCAAAAATCTATGTTGTTCAATGTAGGATTTGTGTTTTAGGATCTACAGTAAAAATGTGTAAACTGTTGTAACAAACGTTCTGTTATTGTGTCCGACGTGTTGCATGTTGTGCACTTGTCACTCTGGGAGTTTGTGTTTTGCAAACTGCCGTCTGACACAAGTTACTGGTTTTACAGAACTAATGTGTCGAGATGAATTCTGCACGCTTCATATTACAGAGGAGGTGTTAAATACTACTGGAACATGCAATAAGGTCCTTTTCTCACATTCGAGTCTAATCTGTTGTAAACTCAAGTGTTGACACACGACCTTGTGTACTTCCTGACCTGTCGCAACCTCTGAGTGGTGACAGGTCCAGAGCCGAGGTCACAGAACGTGACTAGAACAGAGGAAATAATCGGCGATTTTCAAGGTTGTAAGATTCTGAACTCTAAAGGTCACGGTTAAAACATGAGCCTCAGATTCATACACTGATACTGTTGTACTGAGAATATCTTTGGTGCCATTTTAAACTGTGTTCTTCACTGTCAACAAACTGGAGACTTGATATGTGGAATGATGTTTCTACATGTTAACAAAGAAAACACCCTTTAAGGTTTTCCTGTATTAATATGATTTGTAAGTAAATTTTTTCCTTTTGGAATTGTAACTCCTGCCATTTTGTATTTTTAGTATGGAGAATAAAGAAATATGAAATCTGTAAAGCTGAAAGAATCACAGAGACACAGTTTGACGTGACACATCATTCATTTGCATATAAAATCCGAACCTAGTAGTTTATCCTTGTACTCAAATACAGCAGCAGATTTCAGCTCCTTCGTAGAGGAGTTTGTCTGTGGTGCAGAAACAAAACTGAATCTCACACTCATTAATCTCACAAGTCATTAAATTCTCAGCTAAAAACACATATTTCACATGTGGAGGTCAACAAGTGAACCCAAAATACAAATGTAAACATCTCTGTGATTTCAAGAGTCAGTTTAAAAAAGCTGGGCTGCAGTGTGGAGATCAGCTGAGAGCAGCGACTCGTCAAAACAATGATTAACAGCATTAAATTACATTAATTGATGTCATGTAATTCATTTTTATAACCAACAATCGTAAAAAGCCAGAATTTCCCATCTCAAAACTGCAATAAATAAATCAACGTGACCCGATTTCCTCACTTGGAATTTTTCAACAAGCTCTTTTAACTACAAAACTTGTTCAGTCGGCACAAGAGGCCCAACAGCTGGAGGTAATCTCATTACTAGAGATGTACTAGAGTACTTGGGATACTGCCGGAAACACAGCGCGTCAGGCGACGACGAGCATGTGAATCCCTGTACCGATCTGATACCACGTTTTGTACGTAGAACAGCTTCACGCAGATAAAACTGAACTCTCTTCTTCACCACTCCAGAACAGCAGTTGGGCTGCACTGGCAAGAACTGTTTTTAGAGCAGTGAAGAAGAAGAAGAAGTGATTTCTGGTTATAGCTATATTGAGCTATAAGGGCACTTTAAAGCACTTTGAAGCTGATTAACAGTAATGATCACTCTGTTCATAAACGTCCATGTTTGTCCAGTTCTACTCTTTGCACTTCTTTTTCTTCTTCTTCTTCTTTGGAGCCAGTGCCTCCTCGTTGACTTTGTCATCAACCAGTGGTTTGTCCTTTTTACATTTTGTCCTTTTTTGCTTTACTGTTGATTCTACTTCTGCAACTTCAACTTCTTCTTCCATTAAAACTGCAGCTCTTCTCTTTTTGGTTTTTGGAGCACAGTCCTGGGCCGGCTCTGATTGGCTGGATTCTGTCTCGTTACTCTCCTCTACTTCACTGTGATGTTTGGAAGACGACTTCTTCTTCTTCACTTGAGTGACTGTGTGCAGCTCAGCCGTCTCCTCTGGACTCTCGCTCTCTGCAGCAGGGGAAGTCGTTCTTTCTTCTTCATTCTGCTCCGCTTTATTCTTCTTCTTCTTCTTTTGTTTCCTCTTTGTTTTGTGAGAATGTTCCATTTCACAGTTTTCTACACAGATCCCATTCTCTGTGGAAACTGCAGTTATTTCTTCATCGGCTTTCTTTTTCTTCTTTTTGGGTTTAACATCCGCTTCGGGACTTTCAGACACCTCGATAACGCTCAGAGTGGAGCTCTTCCTCTTTTTCTTCATCTTCCTGCTCGGAGCATCGTCAGCCGTCTCCTCCGGCCTCTCCACTCGCTCATCAGCGGCCTTGGCGGTCGGTGGAGCTGGTTTACCACAAACCGGCGAGGCAGCAGGTGGTTGGCTCTTCTTGCCATACTTGGCCATGAACTCAGCCTCCTGCTGCTCCAGCCTGGCTAACTTGGCACTCATGGTCAGTCCATGTCTGGCTCCTCTGAAGAGCACAAGCAGAAAAGAGATTTAGATCATGTTGAAATATTACATAGTTCTGTTTTGTGAACACATTGTTTTTTTCTGACCTTCATGACTTAATTTCTGTGTAATAGTATGAACGTACTTGTGAGCCGTGCGTCCTCCACAAGCCTTCATCAGGTCAGCATCAGAGAGCCTGTTGGTATCAATGATTTATTTACATTTTATTACATGATCAAAAACTAGAACCTTCAAGAATTATCTTGAAAGTCAAGCAGCAATTAAAAGCTTATTGATTATAAAGAAATGAAACCTGAGAATCCAAGGAGACGGTAAGAAAACACTTGATTTATCATATTATATAATTAATAAATGGCTTATAACACTAGGATTAAGTTGCAATTACAGCAGGGTCCAGACTTTAACAATTAAAACTCAACTTTTGGGAGTTTTAGAACAGATGGCTGTATAAACAACTATTTAAATAAAAAGTAATAATTGAAACCTGACCGATAAAGTTGGCCGATAAAAAAAGTGGCCAATATGAGTCTATCACAGACATATTAAAGGGCGACCTAGAGGGAAGCGATCCTAGAAACCTTCCTAGTTTGGACCTGTGTGAGACGAAGGTCTTACTTGGTGGTGCTGGACAGATCCAGTCTCCGGTCGTCCTCCTCGTCTGAGCTGCTGCTGTCGTCCGAGTCCGACGCCTTGGGCTCCGGCTGCTCCTGACCAGACAGCAGAGTGGCCGACTGAGGGAGAAACATCGAAACACATCAAACAGCGTCAAAGTCAGTTCAGAGCAGAATCACGATCTGGCACGAAGCTGTTGCGTGTCCACAGAAATAGATGAAAAACCTTTGTAGGTCCTACACAACAAAGTTTCTAATTTAACATCTAAAGCTGCTGTGACTGTCCTTCTGATCAGTTATACTCACTTTAAAGATGAAACCAAAACATATTGAATGTGTATCGAAAAGATTAGAACAGATTACCTTGACAAAGCATCCATAAAGTTTGTCTTTAGCCAGCCAGGCCTTCCGTGGTTTTTTATTGGAGATCATTCCATCTTCTTCCTCCTCCACCGTTTTCTTCAGTTTAATGCCGTCCTGGATCGCACAGAAAAACAGGAACAGTTCAGCTTCTGTTTAAGACCAAAACCAGCTCACTGACAAGAAGGGGACGACGACTAATCAATGTAAACATTTGTGATTTTGTGGGAAAAAATCCGCAATTAAAAAGCCATTTTCAGTCCAAAGACCCTGCAAAGAGATGTGCAATCTTAAAAAAGTTTTGAATTTTCTAAAGAAACAAAGAGACTGCTGATGGAGACTTTGGATCCAGGGGTGAAGCCCTGGAAAGCACATGTTCTCCTTTCCGCTCATTTCCTTTTTCCCATAATATTATGATTTTATTTCTCATTCAATCACAACTTTATTCTCCAAACATAATGACTTTCTCCAACATAGTATATAAAGCAGGGGCAGTGTGTGGTCATAAGAGTGAAGGTGACACCTACCTGATCAGACTCCACCTGCAGACTGGAGGAGGCCTTATTGAAGACATGATCCCACCAGTGGAAGGAGAACTGCTCTCCTTCCTTGTGGCCGACCTAAAAGACAAGCAACACGTGAATCTACTGACATCATGATTTGATAGATGTGGAACCTGTTGAATACCTTCATGCGTCATTGCACACTCACCCCTCCTTTGCCGCACTTCACGTTGACCTTGATGGCTTCACAGATGCCGTTCTCATCTCGGCCGAGTCCTTTACCTGAGGACAGAGAGGACTGAGTGTGAGACATGAGTCTTCCGCCTTGTGGAGGTCAGGTAGTTGCACTAAAAACAGAGCCAACGTTCTTTACCGTGTTCCCAACCGTGACGCAGGAGCTGCTGCTCGGCAAACTTCAATGCCCGACTTTTCTCTGGTACAACTTCTGCCATCTGTGCACGAGACAGTAGAATATTAACCCACTGAATTCTGAAAACTACAGTTTATTTGCTTTGGAGTTTTTTTTATTTCTAGAGCAAAATATGCAACAAGGATTTTCAACAAGTGGCACAAAAACAGATATTTTGGCAGGAAACAGCACATGAAAAGGGTTTTAGTGGGAAGATTAATGACAGAAGCTGGTGAAGCAAGATGATAAATCACATGGAAAACAGAAAACATCAGATTTCTATAACATTATGACATCGCACAGTTTCGCTATTTTCCCCCTTGGTTCGTTAGGTAATTAGCCAATGACAACGTTTTAAATAAAAAGAAAACATTACAACTTAATCAAACAGTGATTCATTTGAACCACTGAGCTCAGACACGTTATAGAACTGAAAGCTGCAAAGTTAAAGTAAATTCTTAAATACTTAGGACTTATAATATTTGAGATGCAGTAAATTAGATCGATGTGGAATTTCTGGGGGTTGATTCCCGATACAGATATTAAACAGTTCTAATATACAGCCTATAAACATGCATGTCGAATCTTTTAAAAACAATTGGCGTTCATTCCCAGGATGTCATTAACAAATCCATAATTTAAATGTTTACCCATGAACTCTATTCTCACTATAAATAAAAAGACAACAAACACACAGGATACACATTTTAGATAGAGTTTCAAAATAAATGCACATACATAAAACCTGTAGGAATCCCGCACGGTTCATTTCAACCTGTCGATCTGAGGCTTGTTTTTAGAAGCATAGACTTGGTCTGTTTCTTCACGTCATGATCACTGTCGTATTGACTTTATGAGACATGAACTATTAAAGATCCTCCATGAATCTGAATGTTAGCTTGTTAGCATCAGAGGCTCAAACTGGAGGCTCGGCTGCATTAGTCCTGATCTGTCGTCAGCTGAAGGTTTAAATCACAACACTGACACAATCAAAAGGAAAAAGCACATTTACCTCTCGATGTCCTGTTGCTTTAAAACGTCACTGAAATCCACGAGGCTGTAAAAAAATAAAGATTCAAACACAGAGACAGTTACCGGACATGTGGCTCCGACAGGAAGCTGACATGACACCGGAAACACGTCACCACGGATGCTTTCTTCTTCTCTGGAGATATTTCCAGTGAATCGGTAGAACTACCACGTGTTGTTTGGTAAATGTTGTTTGACACTAAATGTTCTGAAGTTCAAACTTTGCAAAAGCTCCACAACTTTTCATCTCAACCTTTTCTGGAACTCTAGATTTGAAAATATCAGAAACTTAAATAAGAAAAGTTTTCATTCAAACTTATACATTTGATTTAATGTAATGTATGTAATATTTTGTGCATTTATTTATTTTTCCTTTGTTACCTAATGAAGTAGTTGGGTCTGTTGATAAAGTTGTGATTATATATGGAACCATCTGATTTGGTATTGTTCAGTTTAATAATACAGGCCAACAGCTGGACTACTCAGACTGATGTAAAATCTGAAAATAAGTGTTTTTTTGGTTTAAGTTATTTTCTATTTAGAAAGATAAAAAGGATCCATATGAAACTGACCAGTACAGACATTGAGCTCCCATTGGGCCACAGGGCAGAAACATGTTGGGCCCTACTGCAGCTTTGGGCTCTTATAAGACAAAACACAAGTACGCCAGAAGGGGGCAGTGATCTCACACCATGCAGAAAAATAAAATCTATACGTTCTTGTCTCAAAAAGCATCTCAGGCGCTAATATTAAAACCAACAAAAGTGTGTTTCTGAAAGAAATGTTATGAGCAACATGCAATAATTCCTGTGAATTATAGAAAAATGTTTTAGATCTGCATGAAGAATCAAAGCTGCTCTAATGGCTGATCACAACATGTCAGATTCATAATTCAAAGAAGGTTTTGTTATTATTCAGGATCTGCCTTCATGAGGTTCTCGGTCGAAAACTTGAGTTATTCTCGTACTTTGCTGAAAACAGATTTAAGCTTTATTCTTCCCAAACAATGACGATACAGACGCAGAAACAGATGTGATGTCACCTCTGTCCTTTAAATGTTTCACCCTCAAAGACGATTCAAGTTTTCAACCTTTTAGTCCGACAGCAGTTTCTCCCAAAATCTCTTTAAAACAATGATTCGTTTTGATTTGTTAATCTGTTTGCCTGACATTTAATTTCTCAACCCAACGTTACACTTTTTAATAATAGTTAGTCAGGATTGTTCTCTTTCAAAACCTCTTTGGACATTAATTTAGGAGTAAACGTTACGGAAGAGTATCAGGATCAGGAATAAGAGAAAAAGCAAGAGGAGGAGTATTGTTTTTCCTTTTTCGTTTCCAGAATACAGTCAAAATGTCAAGAATAAAGTCAAACTAAATCTGAGGAAGATTCATTTTTTGCATTTTGTGAATAAAGTTCAAATGTTTTTGACAGCTGTGAGCTGCCAGTGTTCTTTCCAGGTTTGTGTGGTTTCTCTTTCTGAGCTGTATATTGAAAGTATATAAAGATGGATGACATGTCTCCTCTTCCTCCCACTGTGCGATCTTTGCCAGGGCCAGAGTCTGCATAGTAGCTATCGGGGGAAGGAGCTGTGGTAGCGTCGAAGAAAACAATCATCAGCGTGATGAAAAGTACCTAAAACGACACCATCTTTGAGAAGATATCATTTAGCGTGTATTTTGACTTTTTAGTTTGGTGCATGTCCCATCTGCAAACATGGAGGAGGCAGGATTTATGAACTATACTGCAGCCAGCCACCAGGGGGCGATTCCAACATTTCGGCCTAACTTCTATGGAGCGCCTTCTTTTTTTCAAGGACTCACTTAATTCTTGAAAAGTCAAGTTTATTCTCTACATCTCAACTTAATTCTCCTAATGCAAAATGGACAAAACACCTTCCTCTTCTCATTTGTTTCCTCGTGCCTGGTCATAAAACTACTGCGTCCATAAAACTGACACTAACCTGATGACACCCCCCACTCTGCTGCTGGTCCCAGTATCACCCACTGGCTTCACTTCCCCCTGCTCTTGGTTTCCATCCTGTTTGTGCCACCAGGCCTCCGTCCATGAATTGTTTATCTGTGTCAGTCCCCAGCAGGGGAGGGAAGCACCCCCGCACAGGCTGGTCATCATGGCTGACAGTGTTCGGCCAGACGCCCCCTGCAAACACAGACTGACACAAAAGTATGTGGACACTTTGGCCTCCAAGCATAAATCCAGGTGTGTATAGACGTAACGTTATCAGGGTTTGGTGAAGAACAACTAGTCTGACCTGCACAGAACTGTGACCTCAACACATCCATCACTTTTAGGGAGGAACTGAAAATCAGCTGTGAGTCAGTTTGTCCGAATGGAAGTGAAGAGCTGCAGCCAGAATCTAAAAATCTGTTCAAAGTGACCAAACCAGAGGATGTGACCGGCAGCTTGACATTTAAAACGACAAGTTCAACAAGCGTAGATGAGTTTAAGGTTGTGTTTCCATTGACAACAGGAAAATAAACAATAACAACAAACAGATGTTGATCAATATTTTTGAACTTTAAAATTATCTATCTATCTGTCTGTCTGTCTGTCTGTCTGTCTGTCATCTTATGGAGATGAAATGAGTAACACACACACACACACACACACACACACACACACACACACACACACACACACACACACACACACACACAGTTCTGCAGGACTGCTGAAGACAAAAACCACACCCTCAGTCTCTATCTCCCCCAAACCTCCTCTCTGCCCTATCCCTCCTTTTTCCTCCCCTCCTCCCTCCCTCCACCCTCCTCTTCCTCTTCCCTCTCCTCCTCCTCCTCCTCCCCCCTTTCTCCTCCTCCTCCTCTCTCTCTCCCTCCTCCACAGTCCCTGCTGTCACACTTTTTCCACTTTCCTTGGCTCCACTTCAGGACCCTCCCCCGTTGGATGCGACTCGTCTCTCTCTCTCTTTCTCTCTCTCTCTCTCCGCACGCTTCTCATTGTTTTCCACCGCTTCGAGTGTCGGGAGTTTTTGAAAACAATCTTGTCTTTTCTCTTCCTCTCACCTTCGTCCATGGAAGTTGGGGTCAAAGTGAAATATTAGAGGGACAGACAGAATCCCGGAGTCGCTGGTGGCCGGTGAGTGAAACTGTTGCTTGGCTGTTTGAAAACAACAAGCAGAAGGTTTTGTGATTAGTTTGAAAGATGTTTTTATTCGTGACAGTTACGACGGAACATGTGTTTAGTTCATATAGACTCGACTGATACATTCTGATGTGTGGGATTGGGACATAATGGAAAATAACAGCGGTGCAGCTCAGTCCCTAAAATGGTGAAAGCTCATTAGATCATTGTCTGCGGACTATAGAGAGACTAACTGTGTCAAGTCTTCTATTCAAATATTAGTTTCATCATCTCAGTTACTTAATTAACTTTAATTAACCCGGACTTAAAAAGTCAAAATGCACAAATTCTTGCTCTATCTGTTTCTGGCATTAGCACCAATCTTAAAAAAAAAAACGTAACTTCACTGCAAGTCAGAATATGGAAAGAAAAAAGATGCACTGTTGAAGTGTTAAGTAGAAAATACTGACGCATCAAATGAATGCATATGTAAAAATTACATAATAGATCCATCTATTGATCTAAAATCTAAACATTTACCTTGAAGTAGTTTAGTGCTTTTATATCTCAGCACGAAGTTATTCAGTATGTTCAGTTTGTAGAAATGCCAATTTAATGCTGTTAGAATATATATGTCAGAGTATGATAATATTGTTTTACTGACCCATAAGGTGTAAACAGAGACAGACAAATTTAACCACATTATATTTATTTTAGACAAAAACATGTTGTTCCAGTATTTAAAATCTTGATTTGCACTGTTAACTGTTACTTAAGCTGTCAAATAAATGGAAATAAAAGTATTAAGTAGCTTAAGATAGAAATACTCAAGTAAACAAAACCTACAAAATAAGTACAGCACTTGAGTAAATGTACGTGGTTACATTTCACCAATGCCTGTGAAAGGGTGTTTATCACAGCAGTTTGGTGTTTAGTTCTTCATTCATGCTTTATGTGCTTTATGTGAATGGACCTGTAGCAAACACACAGTAACAATGAAACCATACCAACAAGTGAACAGATCAGTCAGTGTCATCCAGCACTGAGGGAATCAAACCACTTTCTCAGGTGATCACGTGGCCGGACCACCTTGTGCTGCCACTTTACGCACTTTCCGTTCTTTTTCCTGTCTGTTCTTCATCAGTGTCTCTGCTTTGAAAACCTTATCTATCCTGAGAGTGTGACTCAGAGAAGCTGCTCTGGCACATCTCCTCTATCGATTCATGGCAGAGGAAGTTGCTGTGAGTGGGTCTGCTAATGTTTCCTCAGCGCTCTGTCTCCTCCTCCTCCTCGTCCTTGGCCTCTGTTGCGTTTGATTCTCATTAAGTCCCTGAGACTTCATCCAAAACTTCTGGCTCCGGCTCCGGGTCTGCGTGCCGGGGTCTCTGAGGAGCCGTGACTCAAGCCAGTGAAACGTGGCCTCGAGGTGGCTGCTCCTCATGCGACCGAGTGACATCCTGTGAGTGATGGCGTGACTCAACGCTCATGTCCTGTAGATGAAGTTAATCAGATGAAGCAGATTGAGATGGAGAGTGTTTTTTATTCTCTGCAGAGGGTCGTTCGTTCCTCTGGGCCTGGTTAGTGCACATTCAAAGGGGGAGTGTCTCTGATGCGTAGTTTAAAAAGAAATACGATACACTGAAGATGCTTTCATGCACTAATTGTGGCCTCGTTTCATCTAAAGTGATGGATTATTTGCAGAAGAGATCTGCAGAGATTTGACATATCATACGTCAACCAGCAGCACCGAGCTGAAGACAAACTGCTGCACTTAACGAGCGTGCTCATAGTCACTCTTTGGCCGACGTTTTTACGGTCGTGCTCCTCTGTAAGTTTAACGCTATAAGATGATAAACTGCTGTACATGGAAGCATACTGTTTTGGAAACAAACTGCTCATTTATTTCCCTCCGCAGAGCCGTAAAATCCCTGTTTGAATTCAGCCTTTTTTGCACTTATTATCCACGACTTGTGAATGGAAGCCTTTTGATTAAGGAGACCTTGGCACCGCTCTCAGTGTCTGTGAGGAAGACACGATATGATTAACTATCAGAGTAAATCTCAGCCACCTGGTCTGGATCTGACCTCGCGTCTGCTCTGGCAACCAGAAATCCCCAGGAAGTCTCCCTGACTGCAGACTTCACTTTGTCCTCCAAGTTTTCCTAAAAGCCCTTTGCCACTTTTTATCCTTGCACATATAGTTTTAATGAACTGAACTCTGTCTGTAAAGTAGCACAGCGTTGCCTCTCTGAAGTGGAACCATCTTTGTTTTTCTTCAGTGTCCTCATATGAGATCCTCATTAGTGGAAAAAAATACCATCCGCCCCTCGAAAATGTGTCTGGCCTCCTCCAGACTGTTTCAGCTATCAGTGGTTTAATGGTGACCCATTTTTTACGTCTGCCTGAGCAACAAAACCGTCTCCTGACAGCTGGAGATCTGGCTGACTTAACATCTGTTTGTCCAGGAGAGGGAGAGGGAGAGGGCGAGCAATCGGATATGTTTTGGTTGGAGATGACACCGACCAGAGTCCCAAAGAGATGAGGTAGAAATAGAACAGAAGAAGTGACTGAGGTAAGATTCATTAGAGTTCATTTGATCCCCCGGCGCCTGGAGTTTGAAATGTATTGTTGTACCGTGCACGGTCCCCAGAGTGTCTGCACGTTGTCTTCTGAAAAGCCACAACTTCTCTCGACATGTTTATACGCATGGCCACACACCATTTGTGTTTCATTGAAGTCAGATCACAGCCTGACGTCTTTGTATTCAAAGCATATAGAGTTTACTGTGTTCATTTAAAATCTGCAAATAGTTAGTGATGCAGCCAGTTAGTATAGTTAGGGATTTGCACTTTATTAGATTTTTTCCGATAACTTGCTATAAAACGGGGTGAAATGTCTGATTGGCAGCTGGGACTGACTCCTGATTGGTCGAGCACATGTGTCAACGGGACCTCAATGCCGGCGTCGCCTCTGTTCCAACTCCATAGCTCCAAATAACGTCATCAGCTCAAGATGGCAGCATTTATATATCGGGGATATTTTGGCTTCATTTCTGGATAATGGAGATGTGTCGTTCCTTGGTGGCTGTGGACTCTTCATCTCATTTGTTTGTTTTCTTTTTGCTATGGCGACTTTTTGAGTCAAATATGAATCGCTGTGCTAGTTCTACATTTCACTTTTTTGTCAAGCAACGTGGGTGGCACTATTTTCAATCAGGTTGTCCATTGATTATTTGTACAGCAGCAACTGAACAGCACTAAACAGAAGAAAAACTACTAAAACACATAAACATAGCAGCAAGCAACAAACAAAACACTATTGAACTGAAAAGTCAATAACCAACGTAAAGCAGGAAAGTTTACTTGTATTTATTTGTAGTATGTTTCATAATGTCACTGTAAATTCAGTTTGTTCGTCCCACGCTCTCATTCCTACGCATCAGAGACAGGGATTACGTGTTGAAAGTCAAATAGATGTAAAAAAAAACTAACTCCTCGAGCCTCTATTTTGATGTAAAAATAGTTTTCATGAAAAAGACAAAGAGCACAGGGAATTCAAAGGAAGGTGACACGCATTGAATATTCCTACCACGGGCTTACATAAGCCTTTCAACTCCATATGCTCTGCAGCCGTGCAAATAATCTGGAGCAGATTGGACTGCAGGCCTCCAGCTCGGGGGGTTTGGGTCGCTCGGCTCTGGCTGTGGAACATGTACAGTTTCATTGGGCTTCGGCTCAAATAACCAATCATTAAAAAAGCAGAGGTCGGGGGGTTTGGAGCTGCAACGGGAGGAGGAGCCAGCGGCAGCTCGATGGAGTTGACCACAGACTACTTGTACTGTGGTGAGGGTCTTTCCTGAAGTTGCTTATGTTGGTGGTTGGTGTTTTGGGGGTGGTGGGTGGGTGGAGCAGCCGAGGAGACATTGTTCATTAAGACTTCTGGGGCTCTCGCTGTTGTCTCGCTGTGGCGTCTCTGCAGGATGACTGGAACCAAGTGAAACCCGAGATGTAGAAGTAGAAGAAATACAGCACCAGATTCAAGGCCCAGGGGTGGTGGGGGGGTGTCTTGCTGTTTGTTTCCATCTGGGTGATGAAGATGGGGTTGTATTAATGTTGTTGTTTGTTTTTAAAGTGTAATCTGTTGTGCTCATGTCATCCATGAGAAGAAAAAGGAGTTGACCGTGCAGGACGATAGGTTTGCATGTGAAAAACAAACGTCCTTTATGTCATGCTTGGCACCGCTCGGACGTGAACTGCTAGAACACTTGATGTTTTTCTTGAGCTCGAGCTCAGACCCACTCCACCAGCTGTGTGGAGCTGTGACTCCCAGTTCCTCCATCTTGCTTTTTATGGAGAGGCCTTATTTTCTTTTTCTTCCCCCCTCCTCCTCTTTGTTTTCCGTCTTTTCCAGGCCACTTCTGAAAGACAAACCTAGTCTCAGGAAAAGGCAAGAGGACAGATTATCACCATTTGTCAGGGACGCCATTACTCAAAACAGCACAAGCTCTGCCTGGTGAAAAAGGTGTCTTTGTAGGACATAGAAGCCAAACGAGATTTGCTTATGGAAAACTGTGGGAGCAGAAGAGCCAGTGTAGGTACGATGCCGGCGTTCAAGGTCCTTTTCCTTTTGCAAACCTGTTTTCTTTAACTCCCAACTCACATCTGTTTACATGACAAAAGGAAGCCAACGTGGTGATGTAGACCTGGATGTACATGCAAGATGTTTCCTATCAGCTTCCTATTGTTTGTCCCAGTTTTCATTCCCCTGGTGCTCTGCAGCGATGATTGAAGACAGAGAGGAGAGCGTGGATCTGAGGAACAGTGGCGACAGGGATTGATTTCGCTGCAACATTTAAGTGCCCCATAGGAGAAAAAACCCAAAAGAACAGCAGCTAAAGAGATGACAGTGTTAGTTATAGACAGGAGATAATGAACCAGGGAGTTGTGGTCAATTAAACAGTAATGAGACCGGCATGTTATCTTGAAAGACACTGTCAATAAAGTGCTGACTGTGAAAGAACTGCACACTTGCTTATTAATTGGTAAATAGCTGAAACTAATTTGCAGCATTTTTTTAAAAGCCTCAGAAAATCCTCTTCTGCGGCTCGTAGACAATCTGCTGAGTTTCCCGCTGCTTCTGTTTGCCCGCGTGCAAAAACAGTTTTCCCTGCACTTGTTTTCCTCGACTTGTGAACATCAAATTCAGACACACTGACAGACCGCTGGACGCCTCCCTCCCTCCCCACTACCACCGGCAGCGTCTGCCCTCCCACTGTGCTGCCCAGGATGTCCTGTGTGGTGTCTTGTGTCTGGCTCTCGTCTCCTCTTTGCCCCGGCGTCTTCCTGTTGTGTTGGACAGACATGCAGGTGTCATACCAAAAAAGTCCCTGGAGAACAAAAACGCGTTGCACAACACACACAACGATGCCTGGCGTTAAAACCAGGGCACATTCTGTCCAGCCGACTTTCATCTTTTACAGGCCACAAGGACGTCCAACAAAGTGAACTAATGGCACCGCCTGCAGGGATTGAAGCCGCTCGGGTCTAGTGGCACTGCTGGGAAAAGCGCTGGGAATCAGACTAAGTAAAGGAACATCTCCGAGGGTTCACCTTCGGGCTAGCACACGTGGCTGGAGTTTTTTGAGCGAGGAAAATAAGGCTTTAACTTCCATATGCCTGCAGGATGAGGCCCATCTGGAGAGGAGGAGGGAGAAGGAGCTTTTTGGTCGTCTATGTGTAAAAAAAAAGAAAATGATCACGTTAATAAGTTGCAGGTTTCCACCTTGTCCTCCAGAAAGGCAGGACACCATGTGCCAGAGGAAGCCTGTAAATCAGAGTGGTTTAACTTTGAGGAATTTACAGGCCCAGGCTGGACTTCCTGGAAAAAAAGAGCCAATCGAGATAATAACTGATAACTGTTGGAGTGAGTTCTATCTGTCTCAGTGATACTGTCCTGCTGCTGCTGCTGCTGCTGCTGCTGCTGCTGCTTGTGTTTACGTTCTGCTAAACCTTTCCTGGTTATCTCGGCCCCTGTGTTACTGGAAGACATTTGACCACAGGGCACTAACTGAAATGCACATCTGTCTCCCAGTTGCATGTAGCACCCTGCACGCAGAAACACTTAAATCACCCAGGTGTCGCACTGTTTTTCTCGGGGAAAGAAACGGGACTTTGGGTTAATCCTAATGGCAGAAAAACATCGTCAACAGCAACAGGACATAAAAAAAAAAAAAAAAAAGTCCACTCCAGCTGAAATGGTTTCCAGCTCTGTGTCATAGCAGCTGCGAGGAGAAAAAAACAAAGCTGCCATCCAGTCGCATTAGAAGTGTTGTCTTAATCGAATCCAGATGCTGTGCGGTGAAACTCAGTTACTGTAAATTGCTCTGTTCTTCATGCAGCCACGACTTAAAGACTTACATTAAAGCTCTTGCACAGGAACATTATCTGCAGTATGAATATGAAATATATGTCGTCCTTCACCCTCGTGTCACAGTGAAGGATGATGCTTCCTGTGATATTGTTCAGACGCTGCAGGCAGACTGGGGTCCATATAATCCTGTCGTTTGCCACAGACCTCACAGGCAGCTCATATTTTATCAAACATACCAACCAAACAGTGCGTTTTCACACAGCAGGGCTCGGTTAATGCAGAAAAGAGCAACAAACTGTAATTCTCTCGGAGAAAATGAGCCTTCTAGTTAAGAGCAGGTTTAAATTAAGTCTGTAGACGCCGTAGCTCATTCAGCTTCTGTGTTCACAGTTGTTTTTTGCCGAAAGCAGATGGGGTTTGAGTTCACACCTCGCTGACAGAGTTTGGACAACAGCCCCCCGACCATCAGGGTCACGACCACAAGAGTAAGCAATCTGCACGCTCAGCAGCCAAAACAAAAGTTATAATGGAAAGAGAAGAAAGCTGCACGTGTGCGGAACAGACAAAGTCTGTGTTCGCACATCTGTGTTTATGTCCATGTTCGATACACAGTTCTGTGATGACTTGGCACTTTTGGCCGCCTGCAGTGTTTCAGCGTTTCCCTTTAGTGGCATCTGTCTGATCGCCTGTTTCCCCTCGTAAGAAAGTACGAGTCAAACAACTAGATCGGAGAAATGCACGGCAGTGATCAACCAGCCTGCGAGGAGTGGACTGTAAAAATGACAAACTGTAGGAGATTCCCAGTGGTTTTGCATATGTCACCACTCGTAAAGGACATCCAGATGTGCACAAAGCACACGATGACACTCTGGTTATTATTTATATATGAGTCTTTGCACCGTGAATATTTAATTATAGTGTGACTAAACTGTCATGGATTGGCTGAAAAGACTGAAATCCACCTGTAAGTTCTTCTTTTAACACTTTCTGACTTCTTGTTGTGGTCATAATTTCATTGCTCCCTGAAGATGTACATATTTAAAACAGCTTACATATATTGTATATACATTCAAATGCTCATATTTAGGTTCATAGTTTTAATTTGTGTTGTTACTTGAAAACGTTTAATGCTCTAATGTTCAGAAAACACATCACTTTCCTCAAACTGTCCATTGCTGCAGCTCCTCTGTTCAGCCTCTGTCTCAAACACTTGGTTTTAGCTCCTGTCTCTGTTTTCTGTGGGGGAGAAAGTTCCCTTAACCACAGACGTTGGGCTTTTAAACCTTGCAGAACTTTTAAACCTCACAAAAAACACACTAGAGGAAAGAAAATCTGAAAATGTGAAATATGCCTCCTATAATTACTCTATCAAGGAAAGCTAAATACTTTCAGGAAACAGTGAGACACTGTTTCCTGAAAGTATTTAGAAAGTATTTACTCAAACAGTAGTAAACTGTGAGCTTGTTGTTGGTTGTGGTTTGATAACTGATGCTCTATTGAGTCGTATCGCCTGCAGGGACAGTGTGTGTCGACAAAAATAAACTACAACTCCTATGTTGTAACCCAGTGTGGCTCATTGATGTGTTTTAATGGTTTCAGTGGAGCTCACAGAGCGATCAGTTGCACCAGTCCACACTTGTAAGTTGGATAAATTGAATTTCATGGAATTTAGCTCAGACACAGAAATGTTCTGCACACTGCTCACATTCAACACTGGTAAAATATCCATTCTCTGATACAGCTGAAAGGAATATTTGTTATCATACAGTAATAATATTCATAATTATTATTATTTTAATTCATTGAATCTGGTTCATTAGCCAGATTTGCACCACATTCCACCTGTTCATAGCTATTTGCACTCTACATGTCTTTTTTCCATAAAGATCTCTGCATTATTAATTGAGAAATTACAAAAAAAAAACCTTCTTCATCTCACAATGTTAAAGAAAGTTAAAAAAGAAATTCCTGGATCCGTCCGCTTAATTGAATCTGCCATTCAACCTTGACCCCAAGTTTCAAGAAAATCAGTCACTAGAGTTCAAACCTCCACCAAAGCCCGACAGTCCCATTAAATTCAATCAAGCTGCTGCAAATCACGTAGATATCAGTTCTCTGAATCGGCCTCATTTATTTAATCAAGATACATGAATTATTCTCCAGGAAATTAGTAAATCTTGTGATGTTAATAAAAGTCAAAACAAATTCGTGGATCTGTCCCTTTGTCCAAATATTAATGGTTTCTTGTCACATCCTTTTACGAATAAATGTGGTTCTGTAGTTTTGTGTAATAATTCAATAAAGACAATAATAATGAAGAAGTGATAAACCACAGGTCCAGGTTCCATTCATGTTGTTATTTTGGGGTTTGGGACGTTACTGTCGCTGCTTATCAACTTTACACGACCTCACTGCAGAGTTTTTTCTACACGAGGGATGTTATGTTATTTATACTAATTATGATAAAATGAGCCGAGTATCCCTGCAGTGACCCCCCCCCCCACACCACACACTTTATTAATTTGGCAGCAAACAGCCGAGACATTGTCCATCATTGGCCAAGTCCACATCAAAGGAGAAGAGACTGAACCAAGACAACAAACCGTCTTTCATTGAATCAATAGTTTGATATAATTACCGACTCTTTTCCCTCTGAACAAAGGAGCGATTCTTCTCCGAGGCAACATGAGCATCAACAGATTGTTCAGAGTTCACTGGAAGCCGCCGCTTCTTCTCTTAAGCTCCTCTTGACCCCGTGGCCTGTTCTGTGTATTCTCTGCGTCTTAATGAATATGGATGAATAAGCGTCGGCACTCTGCTAAGTTTTATCTCGGGAAGATCAGCTGAAGTCACAGCGGATAAAACCGTGTTTTCCCATAACTTTCTGACCCTGGAAGATCAGCCCAGAAATAATTTGTTGTTTTGAGGGGCGATCGCAAGCGAAGAGAAAGACGGTTTGATTAAAAGAAATTAGTTTTTGCATGGTGGGAAAATGATCATGAGAATGTCGCTCTGACGTGTAAAAAGAATGAGGATCAAAATAGGGGATTAAACGTTGGAGGACGGAGAGCAGGGTCAGGGAGATGTCACCGTGCAGCTGCAGCTCTGTAGGAAACTGGGTTTCCACACATTTTTACACGTGAACTGTCAAAGAAAGTCGATTTATTTTAAATTTGACCAACTTTTTGGTTTAGAAATATATATTGGGTTAGTGCACTGAATAAATAAAATAAATCAATCGTGCTAAGATGTGTTAGAAATTCATAAAGTCACAATGAAAAACTAAAAGTTATTGGATAAAATGTTTAAAATGCGAAACACCTCGAGCTGCTATAACATCAATCAACTATATTCGATTAGTTGATTGAAAGAATTGGCAACTTTTCTGATTATTGATTAATTGTTCAACTAATTTTTCAAGTTGAAAATTAAAGACTATTGACGGTTCTTTGTCTTTCGTTTTTAAGATTTAAATATGTTTTCGGACTGTTCCGACTAAACAAGACGTTTGACGTCATGTTTTTCTTTGTGATACTGAGATTAACTTTCTTTTTAAAGTTATGTTGTTTATAAAAATAAACGTAGCCCTGTAGGAATCTTTGGTCACACTGCAGATATTTTATTTCATAAAAGACCGTCACATGTGATCCAGCTTATAGAATCATGATGACAGATCACATTGATTAATGGAAGACTCCATGTAAATAGTGCTTTTCTAGTCTTAACAAACCCTTTACACTACAAGTCACATTCAGCCATTCATCCTTCTATATATACACTTTATTCAAACTCTGTCGGAGCAGCAGCCAGAGGCAGTTTAGGGTTCAGCGTTTGGCCAAAGGACACTTCGGCATGCAGACTAGGATTCAACCACAGACCTTCTGATCAGCTCCACAATTGTTTATTGTGTGGTTGTGTGTGTTTTTTTATTTCTGACTACTGTTCATTATGAACATTGGAACACTTCTGACATCCCCAGTGGCCTCAACCGTACTTCATGTTTAGTGCATAAAGAATAAATCTGCTTTATTACAATTTGGGACTTATTTTCTTCGGGAGTTTTCACACCTGACAGGTTCCGAGGTTCAGGTCTTTGTTCCATTGTTTCCATTTGATCCAGTTAGTTCTGGTTTCACACTGCGTCCTGTCCTCGTTATCACCTACTGCGTCTACCCTATATGTGACAGTTATGGTTTGTAGACGGGGGCGTCTGACATCAATCATGTGCACAGAAAGAAAAGTAGTCCAGAGAAAATGAATGAATGGACGCCAAGTGAGCCACTTTCTTTTTCTTCTTCTATTATTTAATTCAGTCCCAACTTCCCGAAATTTGTCCGAAAGCGTTTTCCCAGTGCAAACAAACCAAACCTTTCTTTTGGTCGGACTGAATTTTTCTTTCCCTCTTGTTTCTTTGGTTCAGACTAAACTGAAAAAGTCTGAAGGTCTCGACCAAACAAGATCAGTGGGACAGAAACCTTAGTTCTGACTGTTGTCTCAATCATCCTCTGAGATCTGAGGACACACAGGATTCGGGTCGTGGCCACATTACAGGATGAAAAACCACTTTATTTGGAGACGAAGCTGTATTTGGTATTTGTTGGTGCTGACATGCTGAGATTTTTTAAAAACTCCAGTCATGTTCCTTACGAGCTGCAGGCGTCTCATGTTGTGGACGGAGAGGTTTCTTCGCCTGTGATCTTACTGCGAGACTTTACAATGCAGAGCCATGTTTTTTGGTCACAGTTTGTGGAGAGGCTGTGTTATTTTTTACAAGGACTCCTTGTGTCTCTGCACCAGTGTGATCCACAGAGCATTACAGCACATATAATTACAGCGCTGCATGGTCATGTCGCTCTGAAACCTCAGCCCGGGCCTCCATTTTGGTTTTCCACCATTTCACTCACTAAAGTTTGGATAAAAACGTCGTTAAAGCAGACGGACGTGTTTTTTAATCCAAGGTGCGTAAGTCTGTGTTTGTGTTTATTCTGCTCCGCTGAGGTGACGCGGTGTATGTTAGTGTCTCACAGTTTACGTTTGTTTTCGCGGCCCCCTCGGCTTTCCCTGACCAACGAAGCCACAGTCACCCTGCCTGTGGTTTCGGTCTGGAGTGTGGAGGAGCAGGCGGCAGTTTGCACTGTGGGTCTGCGTACGCGAGCGCACGAGTCGAGCGAAGGACTCCAGCTGGCACAGAGCCCCGGCGCAACAAAAGAAAAAGAGAGGATTTCAGTGCGAACCGCATTAGATCGCACACATCTGCAAAATGTAAACAGCTCATGAACGAAGAAAAAACAGGATTATTTATTTGATCAATGTCCCCAAAGAGTTCAGCTTGGGCATTTGTTTTATTTATTACGTTTAACACACTTTATTTCCTGTGCAAGTTGTGTCACATTAAATATTTGGTCAAAGGGATCCATGTGTGAAATGCGTGGTGGTCAGTGTTGATATTGCGCCGCCACAATCAAATCAGGGTAAAGGAAACACTGAGGAGTGGAAAAACATTTCTGGTTTATGATGAAATGTCAAATGTTGGTGGTTAAACAGACTGAATATAAAAGATGGACGACATCATGGCTCGTTAAAAGTGAAGCCAAAGCATCTCCATCACCCCCCTTCTTAATAAAAACAGGGGTTAGAGAAATTTACTATAGATAATTCTAGTATTTCAAAACAGAAACATATTAAATTCCAAGTTCTGTCTGTGTTGTTGCTGTTATTTCTGGATACAGAGAGAAAACAACTCGATAATCAGCCTCGGCTCCGCGTTGAGCTCATGTTCACGTCCTCATGTGGTCCGAAAAACAACAGCGCTGCCACGGCAACCTTATCACCACAGCCACAGTTATCCACGGGCTCTGCTCTCCATCACCGTGTCGCAGAGGCTGTGACATCAGCCCCAGTGCCTCACTGACCTCACTCGTCGAGACAAGCTCCAACACAAACAGGCTTTGTCTCTCTCTCTCACACACACACACACACACACACACACACACACACACACACACACACACACACACACACACACACACACACACACACACACACACACACACACACACACACACACACACACACACACACCAGTTTATCTATTGCCATCTATCTTACTGAAACAACAGGAAAAGGTGTGGTCATCACATCTTGCATCCACTCGGCTGAAAAGACGAGCTGCAGCAATATGAGGACAGTGATGCGTTATCTCAACATTACATCATATAAACCTTTTTGAGTAATAACCCAAAGTAAAATTAATGACCAGAATATGGCCTTTACACAGTTGTTTTTTCTAATGATGTACGGCTGTAACTAATGATTATATAGATTATCAATTACTCTGCTATTTATTTTCAGGACTTTTGGCTGGATTGTTTCGTTTATAAAACACCAAATCCTATTTAAAAACATGATGTAATTAAATGGCTGGTTTACTTTGTGAAGCCGTGTATAAAACCCAAAGATACGGAATTTACTAGAATCTTAAAGCCAATGAAATGCAGCCAAGTTTCGAATGGTAGGAGCTGTTTGTCAGTATTGACTTTATTTTATTGTTGTTTTTGTTTGGGTGCTTCAAGGTGAGTTTCTCTATGATGGGACAATAACCAATAAGCCGATCATATCTCAGATCTTCTACCTGATTAATCCCCACTACTCTCAGTGTTTGGTTCTCGCTGGAAGTTTAAATGAATGTAATGGGGGACATGTGCTGTATCCTGTTTTTCTCAGCTTAATAAAATAGACCCCAGGCCGCAGAGCTTCAGGTTGCCAAAAGAAAAACTGTCTTGATGTTGTTGTCGAGATGACAAAGTGGTGACATGAGGTGATTTCATTCCTTTTCTTTCATTGCAGTTCTCCCAATTAGCAGAGCTTGAAAATGACCCAGGACAGATTGGCAGTCGGCAACGTGCATCTGTATTTAGACGTCTTGTGTTGAGGACGATCCAAATTATTTATTAGCATGTTATTACTGGAAACCTGAGCAAAATATTGGGTCAGATCTCCTGACACATGTATAAAGCTGCTCTCAGACACACACTGAACTGGATAATCTCCTGAAATTACCAGGGGCTGTATGTGAGAACGCAAAATGTCCGAAATAGTAGAGTTCATAGAGTTGATGTCTAATAACGAACAAAGATACAGTTCCAGAGGGAGGATGTGGCAGTAAGACAATATGGTTGTCTGGAAAAGGAGACAAAAGAAACATTTATCAAAGTGCAGAAGGTGTGCAAGAGTTTCTTCAAGCTCCAAAGGTGAAAAGTTGAAGAATCCTCAGCTCACTTTCATGAATCTTCAAGACAACAAACACTGCGGAGCTCACTCGGCGAAATTCAGACTTCCAAGATCCGTGCCTCCCCCTCCTCCCCCTCCTCTCCCTCCCTCACTAGATCATCCTTTTGTCACGCAACTCCCCCGAGAAACGTCAACTGCTCTGGAGCTGCCAGGAGTTTTCCACTCTTTTTGTTTTTTTCCAGTGCGGGGTTCAGCTTCGTGGCAGCGTTTTACCACCTTTTACTGAAAGTGATGTCTGGACTGTTGACGGAGTGAATCATGTCGATGAAGGCGTCCTGATGCTCCACAGGACGATGTTGATAATGTGGCAAAATTAATGAACGGCGTTTAAACCTGCGTGTGTGTGTGTGTGTGTGTGTGTGTGTGTGTGTGTGTGTGTGTGTGTGTGTGTGTGTGTGTGTGTGTGTGTGTGTGTGTGTGTGTGTGTGTGTGTGTGTGTGTGTGTGTGTTGAGTATAACGGTGCTTTCTCACATTCAATTTCTGGGTGTGGCCTGTAATTGTTTCACCAGGCTGTTGTTAAGGGTCTCTGCAACCCCCCCCCCTCTACCCCCTCCCCAGCCTCCTTCCAAACACAAGCACGGCACAGCAGCATCTGCACAGAGCGTGTGCCAGTCCTACCGTGGTCTCACGGCCAAACCCGCCAAGACGAGAACCACGCATGCAAAGGATTATGGGTTTTTATATACGCAGTTTACAGAAACTCTGGTTTAACGCGGGGGTGGGTTGGGGGGAGGGGCAGGGGAGGGGGAGAGGGGAGTGCGGCTGCGGTCGGTGCGTCACATGGACGTCTCGGGCTAATTTATTCCATTTTCTGTCAGTTTCTGCCCTCGAGCAGTTTTATAGATTTGTTATTCTAAGAGCCGAGCTGTGAATTTGTGACAGAAACGCGTCGGCTGTCGTCTCCTGTGGAAGGTGTTTGTTTGATATCAGTGACGATCACAGTCAGGGAGAGATTCTTTAAATATCCTAAAGGCGGTGGAAGGGTTTTCTACGTGTAATGTTGCAGAGCGACGCTTTAATCATGTGCAGTTTAACCACGTTGTTGCCAGGAAACATTTGACTTGATTTTTGTCCTCCTTCATCTGTTGCTGGAGCTTATGCCAGTTTCTAATGTTCACCATTTCGCAGAGTGCACTGGTTTTCATTTGAACATCGAGGGCCCCTTTAAAAGAGCTGCATGAAGCCACAGACTCCTGTTTGCTAAGATTTCGTCTGCAGCAGCTCAATTTGAGGAGGTTTGACTTTTCCCAGAGTTCACCCTCGGTGGGCAGAGCTCCAGGGAGTCCGACCTGATACAAGAGCGATGATTCTTCATTTCTGCTCTCTCATTGTTTTAATGGGAATTATAATAGAGTTGAACCACTGCTTATCCCTCCCTGTGGGAACCACCGGTTGAGTAAATCACTTCGCATAATTCTGCTGTGTGCTGGTGGGTTGGGCAGGCAGCTCTTATTTTGAAACTGTATTCCATTGCAGTGACTATCATAACTATGATACCGAATTAAAACTAATCAGTTATTCAAGGGATTACGACAAAAAACAATTTGATTGAATTGCATCGGCAAAGTCCTGAAAATCAATTTCATGCTTTTATTCATTTTATAAAAAACACGTGTCTTCATTTTTACGACCGTCCAAGTTTCTTCATTTCCTTTTATTTACAGTATTTCAAATTAATGCAGTAATGTTTTTTTTAGATCATTTGTCATTTTATATTATTCAACGGCAGTTTTGTTTTTTATTTAAACCTCAATTGAAAACAATATTTTCTCTTTAACCTCACATCCATCATTGTCTATTTAGTTTTACGAGCGACCCTATTGTGAACCTTTGTGATGGGAACACGGTCTAAATATTGGAGTTATTACCGGGACAGAATGACACAAGGTATAAATCAGCTGCAGATTCACACTCAGGAATGCATCGCACCTGTGGGATCATGTGTCATTGCTCTCGAGCTGAAACCTACAGTGTTTCACCACGTTGACTTTGTGCGGGAGCCTCCGTGACCTTGGTGGGAGCCTTCAAGTAGTTCATAGAATAAAAGGCATTTTATGTTTTTATGCTGTTATGAGTTTTGAAGAACATGTTTGAGGCTGCAACATCAAGAGAAGCACGGAAATGTTAAAAAAATTCTGTCATCAGAGAACACTGACATGAAAACCAACTGGTATTTGGCAGGTCTCTCTCTCTCTCTCTCTCTCTCTCTCTCTCTCTCTCTCTCTCTCTCTCTACCAATATGTTATTCCATCTGCTTTATTTTTCTTTCCCCCCCATGACTTCCCCTTCCGGTGGGTGACTAATATTTTCTACCTCAATTAGCTCTGAAACTGCGTAGAAATAAATAGTCAGGAATCTGAGGTTAGATTGAAAGGAAACAGCGAAGCAAACGGTTTGATCGGAGCCATGTGCTTAAAGCAGAATGAGAGTAAAACGGGCTCATACCTCCGCCAACGCCCCACAGTCCCCTTCAATTCAATCAAGCTGCACCATGTTACACAGACTCACAGATGTAAGTCAAAATAAATGTCAAAATATCCCCCCCCCCCCTTTGTCCAGATCCACATCAAAATTAAATCCGTCCCCCAAGTTCTGTGAAATTCGTTCAGTAGTTTCCTGCTGAAAAACAAACAAAACATCCTTAAGGGCAGTTACAAAGTTTATTATGAAATTATGTGAACGTTATGTATTAGTAGATCTTTCATCATCTTTTTAAAGTTCAATTTCTGTTTATTAAACGGAACCACAATTTAAAAATAATTTGACATTTATCTTTTTATAAACGTTCTCGTCAAAACAGCTCCGTGATTATTACAACCAAAGCCTCAATAAGCTGAAACAAACCAACAAACCGACTTGGTGAACCTTTTTTTTTCCCCCTTGGAACCTGTTTTTAGTTTAAAACCAGCACAAGACAATAATTATTTATTATTTTGAAAGTCAATATCAAGTCAATATTTCATCATTTGTATTTATTTTGCGAGTAATCTCAGGGTTGGAGGTTCGAGTCCCAGTTTCTGTGGACGCCTTGTGTGGTAGCTTTCATGTGTTCATAATTGTATAGCTAGTTGTTGTTGAATTACTGAAAGTGACATCATCAGGAATACATCAGCATTTTGATTATTAGCTTTCTCCGTAAGAGTTTGTCATCTCAATATGAAACTTGTTTTACACATTATTTGTTAAACAAACAAGATTTATCGTTTGAATCATTAAACTCAAGATGTGCAGCAAGCTGAACTTTGTTTTCTTGTGATTCTTGTCATGTGGTTTCCTGCCTTCAACCACATCACCACTGTCCAGAGAGGACAGTTACGTCTTCGCATCTAACTCAAGAAAACAAATATCAACCTCTTCCTTCATCAGGTTGTTTCTTCTTGCTTGTGATGCTCCTCTGAGAGAACATGTCCCCCTCACATGGGTGTAGTCCCTGTCCTGACTCTTTAACTCCTGGAGATAATGGCTCTAATGCATGAAATCAAATCATTATCATTTTGTAGTTGTCAGCACTCAGTCGTCCTGAAGGGCCCGTGATTGAAATGGAATATGTTAACAACACGGATACCGATGTCTCGGGAGATTAATATAAAACCAGTGCATCTGTTTTCAGTCGGGATTTGTTTTCGCTGTGCGGTTCTGGAAGGGGGGGGGGGGCGTTGCGGGGCCCTTATTAAAGCGCTCACAGCGTTCGTCAGTCGGAGCGGAGCGCGCACGCGTGGTTCGATGCTTTGTGGGCCTCGACAGTATGAGTCAAGAGAAATCTAGGGTATTAACAAAATGTCCTCAGATACTAAAAATAGGTTTGCTCTGAACTGGTTTCAGCGTATGGGACTCATTTGATGTGTGTGTTTGTCCATGAAAGAAAGTAGTGCAGTGTGTGTTGGAGTGTGTGCGGACATTATATGTGTGTGTTGATGCGCCACTCATGTGTGTGTGTGGCTCTTTGCCTGTTTTCTATTGGTCTGTAAAGCCACATGAAAGTTTCCCTGCTCTGGGTGAGATTGTCTGTTTTTTTCATCACAAGCACAACCAGAAATATGTTGGACCGACTTTGACTGTTCTAGTTTTTTTTAGTTTTTATCAGATCTCGGTCCAGACTTTGGCCCTTTGACCGGTGGATGTGAACGGTGGGAGCGCGCTCACGTTACCGTCACTTAGCTGTTACCTAAGCGCTTCGGAGGTGAATGGAAAAGCTGAGAGGCATCAGGCTTCTGCTGCTGGAAGACGCTCAGAAGTACTGATAGCTCACAGCTGAACGTAACAGAGACGAAGGTCGAGCAAAAAAAGGAAAGAGTAGGAATCAATCAGCAAACAGCTCAGGTAGAGTTTCATGTTAAACCACATTTTACCTGCAGTAAATACTCCGATGAAATGATGAAAACAGCAGATGTCTGAGCTCTTTCCTCGGTCGACACGGTGAAAACTACAAGATGGAGACGTGCACGTTTTAAACCAAACACCAGCCGGTCTCTGAAATCAAATAAAAACACAGAAAATTAAGTCATTATCCGTTTAAAGTCAAGAGCATTATACACAATACAAAACAAATAAAAGACGACGCCGATTAAAGCTGTTTATTTACCAAACGCTGCTCACACGTCACAGTGGGTTTTTGTTTGCACTAAACTCTGATCATGTGACCCAGTTACATTCTGCATCCAAATGAAATCAACACATAAAGCGCACAAAAACATTAACCAAACACTTTTTTAAGGTGATACAACAAAGCATCTCATTACATCTTAAATTCCTCTTTAAGGCTGCAGGAACTCAAACAACCAAGAATTCCCAGCTGCTCCTCCAAGTCCAGTTTACTGATGATGGAATAACCAGATATTACCCCCCCCCCTCTCCTCAGTGTAGGTGACCCACACACTCAATACAAACAGCAGCTGAGCTCAACTCCAAAACAACTCCTCCTGCGCTCATTAAGCTCCGTTTCTCAGCATTTAAGAATTCTCGTGCGGTTTGAAGAACCTTCTAATGAAACGCAATTAAAATGAAAAGAGGGTAATGAAAAATATTTACCCCGAGCCCAATGAAGTGGCTGGTGAAGTTGATGACTCCTCCTGATAAAAGCCATATGCCTGTTGTCATAAAAACCCTTGGCACAGATTTCTTAGGCGTTAGCAGTTGTGCCAGCGGGAGAATTAACTCCCGACAGTGGATAGTGGAGGAGTAAGAGGCTCATCTATCAGAAGCAGACGGATCTGTGCGCTGATTTATGTCATCGTCATCGAGCCAAATCACCGTTAGTGACAACCAGCGACTGGACAGACCTCACGTAAATCTGTTTAACGAGCCTCTGATTGGTCGTGGAGGTGTTTGTGGTCGACAGCTTCTACAAACACGTCAAATATTTCCCCCCAAAGTGCCAGAAACATCACATTCTGTAAACGTATGTAAAGTTGCAGTGACGGGAACTGAACTGCTGGAGTTAAACGGCAGATTTGTGAGAGAAATATGTGTTTTCCACCACAAATAGATGCCACGAAGGAGACGGAGCTAGAAAGTAGTTTAACAGAGAAATGAGACAATGGACTCTTCTACCAGAAGTCAGGCTCTAACTTCAAAATCATCTTTTTTTTTTGGAGATTTAGTTCTGAGTTTATCTTACGACCAAAGTTCTTACCAAAGTAGTCACTCCAAACTTTACTCTAACTTAACTTTTGGGATTACAGCTCGGTGAAAACGGTATTTGAACTCATAAGAGACTATCTCATAATGTTTTCTTAAGCCAAGAAAACCCAAATCTTTTTTCCTCAAAATCGTCCCAGGTTCTTAAAATACAAATATACTGAAGAAGTATGTTTCTCCGCCGTTTATCGACGGCACAAAAGCCTCCGAGCCAGAAACAGGATGATGAGCGATGCAGAGGAAACTACAGCCAACGGCCATGGACACATTTACAAATCATAGAATATTCCTAAACCTCTGCACTGGCGACAGCTGTGGCCCTGAGGCTTCATGTTGTCAGGGCCGTCCGTCTGATTCTCCTGAAACGTAATCTCTCAGGAACGCGTTGACGGAATTTCTTCAAATTTGGCACAAACGTCCACTTGGACTCATGTGTGAACGAATAAGACAAAGGTCAAAAGGTGAACGTCAGTCCGACATCACAGATAATGTCTTAGAGGGATATTTCAAGGGAAATATCAAAGTGGATGTAGCAATGGAATTCACTGTGACAAATTTGCAATACTTAAAGAATAGCAGAGGAGATGTGACCCGATTTCCTGCAGCATACAACCAAAAGGCCTTAAAGCTAAAAGGTTGGTAATCCTGGAAAAGGTAGAAAGTGCAGGGTACATTTTGAACATAATGCAACTGAGACATCCCAACTTCCTCCCATCAGCTCTCTGGTTAAAGCTTCGCCCTGAAAACACATGAACGAAACAACTCACCAACCCTTTTTGATTCTATTTTCAGTTCATCTTACTTGCATTTGACAAGACTCATTTCCTAATTCTTACCAAAGTTATATGAGTATAAACATAAAGCAGCTCTAACCAGTGTTTTTAAACGAAGTCGGAGGTCCCAGTGAGACGTCTCAACAACTACTAGATGGTTTGCTGCTGGGTTTTGTAATTATTTTGTAATAACTCTGGAGAGAATCTTTTATGGCTCAAATGTAAAAAAGCATTAAGCTCCAAGCACCACAGTGTGTCCTGTTAGCTTGGCTGCAGAGTCTCATCCAGTTCTTGTCCCTTCTTTAACTCTAAATAAACTTCCCATGCGATGTCAGCGGGTAAACAATACTAAAAGCCCACTCTGTGAAATTTAATGAGTAAAGATCTAAGGACCTCATTTTTTAATTCTGACATCTTCTGTTTGTTTGACCGAAGAAGATCATCTTGATCCGTCACTCGATCCGTCAGCGTCCCAGCGTGTCTGAGATCCCCCCCCCCCCCCCCCCCCCCCCCCGAGGGGACATGTAGAGGACATGAGAAGCAGCTCTGTCAGAGGGGACTTGTTGAGAAAACAGTGGAGAACAAGCTGCGCCGATCCTGCGTCAACACGACGTCGCCGTTCTCTGATAAATGTCGTTACATTCCCACGATGCTTTTAGCCTTTGACCTGGAGACTCACGCTGCCGGCCTGCTGAACTGCTCCGCTCATTTCCATGGGATATTTTTAAAAGGGGAAGAAATGGCCTTCCTCCTGCTCCCTGAGAGCCTTACAGGGTCCCCGTGCCGAGACGCTCTCTCAGCCCGACGCCCTGATCAGATCCAGATGCGGCAAGTGTGGACGGGGACAGCGGACGAGCGGCTTCACGGCAGCACTGATTGATCGGGGTCAGGACGAAGTGGGGATTCACGTTTCTTGACTCTGACACTCCTCCTCCTCTTCCTCTCAGGTTTTTCTCCTGATGCCTGTGTTTTTATGTCCGCTGCTCAGACGGCGTGCTGCTCAATGGGGAGCAGACGGCGTTACGCTTCACGTCTGGCTCTTCGCCTCACCTCTGCTGAGTGTTTAATGAACTCTTTTACAGTCAGAGGCTCAATCTTAACCGCAATTTATAGGTGCCCAGAACCAGTTTTCAATGAATCCTTCCATCTGCCACGCTGTGAGACGTCAATTATAGTAATTGAAAAACAAAAACAGGGAATGCAAATCTCCTGTTGAGAGAAGGAACAGTTTTTTTTACATCTTCCATCTGTGTGTGCAACATTTTCCACTGTGTGTTCCCCTCACAGAGAACTGCAGAGTTACTGCTGAGTGACAGGGAAGCTCAGATCTGTCGTACCGTTGTAAAAAAGAAAACTACAAAAGCATAATACTTATATATGGATTTTTTGCCTTTGAAAATAGTACACTGGGGCAGTGAACATTTACAGGAGTAGAGTGGTAGTACTTACAGGAGGAGGAGGAGACAAGTGGCCGCAGGTTTGGTTCGGACCCGGAACCTTTGTTTCCATGTTTTCCAATTTTCTCTTGTCTTTTCATGCTTAAACCCTTTTACCATCAACAAAGGCTTAATCCCCCCCACTTAGAGACAACTTCACCTTTAGGGCAAATGGTCCCTCAAATTCAATCAAGCTGCGAATAAGAAATAATATTTATCATTTGTGAAATCAGTTTTAAAACCACTTTGTTAAAGAACTGAGTGGTAAATGTGTCTTTTTAACCCTTTTCCCATTGTTAACAGATTTTATTTCATTCTAAAAATGACAGGAGCTCTCCTTTTCACATTATTTATATATATTGATCAAATGGATCTACAGCAAAAGCTTTAAGAAGTGGGCTTTTGTCTTTTTGTTAAATTTACAAGCAGAGTGGCAGAGTGGCACTCAGAGCGCTAACCTCAAACATTAAGGCCCAAAAGTCCCATTAAATCCAACCGAGCTGCAACAAATCCCACACACTCACAGATATCAGTCCTCTAAATGTGCGAGATAGTTTTTCCCATTAAGACCCATTAATGATTTCCTTGGAGAATGGTGAAAATGCTGGATAACGCAATGTTAATGAAAGTGGAAAAAAAAGTTTCCTGGATCTGCCGCCTCATCGGGATCCACATCAAAATTTAATGAGCTCTTTCCCAAACCATAACGCAGCCTTCCATCAAGTTCCATGTAAATCCATCCAGTAGTTTTTGGTGAATCTCGCCTAAAAACAAACAAACAAACCAACTAACAAGCAGACGGGGGTGAAAACATAACCCCCCTTGGCAGAGAAAACAATGCAAACTATTTTAAAAATCTCACAAACGACCAGAAAGTTAAAACATAATCTCCTTAACAAACAAACAACAATGAAGTTGTTGCACAACCAGACTACATTGTATTGTACAAATGTACAAAACCTTTCATGCATTTTGTTTTCTAACGACATGTGTCGGTTACTGTCTCCCTCTTTAAACGCCTGTTTTTCATTTCCCCCTCCCAGGACCATGCCGACCATGCAGAGCTCCGTCGTCCTGCTGATCGTTAGCGTGCTGATCGGTCTGAGCTGCTCCCTGAACCCAAGGGACCCGAATGTGTGCAGCCTGTGGGAGAGGTGAGGCCACTTTATCTACGACAAACACACCGCCAATTAAACTCCTGTTTTATGGGTCACAGTTTGTTTTAGCAGGATTCAAGAGGTGGTCGGGTTAGGGCCCATCACATAAATGATCAAATTCACTTTATGGAAAGATTCTCTGCAGCTCAGAGATTAACTTGCTCAGTAAAGACGGAAAACTCAACATTAGATTCTGCATCTACTTTTATTGTTTTACGAGCCAATTCAGTTTTCAGGATAGAAATAGTTTGGTACTTGGATGTGATCAGATCTATCAGGGCCTAATAACTTTAATTTCAATGTTGCTGGTGCTGACATCTGACCTAAAATATGTAGGATATTTACATTAATCTATAACTTCCATCTAAATAATAACAGAATAAAATCAGGTTTCATCTGAGGCAGAATGTATAAAGAAAAGAAAATCAAAGGAGACATATTTTACTTTTCCAATTTGTCCTCTAGTGTGTTGTGTAGGTTTTTTGTATATGTAAAAGTTAAAAAGTCTGTTGTACCCCTGCTAGAGAAAATCAGGAAATCACCAAAGTAGGGTTCATCTTCTGGAGACCATGAACATCTTCAAAATGTCTTGGTCATTTGTCAGGATAATATTATGCTCCTAGCTGAAAAGTAAAAAGCTACCAGAAATGGAACAGGAAAACTTTTCTATTTATTCTGTGAATCATTGACAGCCTGAACTTCAAGTTGTTTCCTTTTCCAGCTTCACCACCTCAGTCAAAGAGTCGTACTTGCATCCCTACGACCAGGTGACAGACGAGCCCTGTTCCGACCCTCGGACCTCCTACCGATGCATGCGCCACAGGTACTGCCAGCTGGGTGACTCATTTCCTGTCGGGGGTTGACTTCCTGTTCCTGTCAGCGGTGGGTCACGGCGTCCTGTTTGACTCTGTCATTCTTTCAGGATCACCTACAAGACGGCCTACAGGCAGGCGGTGAAGACAGACTATCGCAAGAGGTACCAGTGCTGTCCCGGCTACTACGAGAGCAGAGACAAATGTGTCCGTGAGTAACCGTGGGAACCTTTTAATTGTCCTTCCTTCCTTGTCCGAGCTTGTTAATAAATCAGACAAAGAATCAAACAGCAGCTGGAGGGTAACAGGGAGAGTCCTTGGTCAGTAGAGAATCGTCAGACCGAGGTTTTAACCTGTGGTTTTATGAACCATCAAAACATTAAACACCAAACTGAAGGTTTTTACTCAAAGATTCAAGATTCAATACTTTGTCATCAACAAGGTTTATTACACTTTGTCTCGGTGAGCTCAGCCAATCATAGACAACAACAAAAATACACTCACTCAAAGTGCATCATAAAGTATGAGACACAAATACAAAGTGAACCGTCCTAAAAAGAAATGTTGAAATAAATACAACAAATGTTAAGATAAATGAAACTTCAATGTATAGAATGTGTAGATAAGACACCAACTGTACAAGTCACTATATAAAGAAAAAATAATCCAATAGTCCATAATGAAAAAACTTAAAATATATATATATATATATATACTCTAGTAACTCACACAGTAACCTGAATATTCTGCATTATTCTAATTTATAGTCAAATTCTTGTGAAGATTCTATTATTTATGTATTTTGAGTGTGTTATATTTTTGTGTTTGCTCCTGGTTTAATAAATTTTGTTAATATGGCAATAAAGTCTTGAATCTTGGATCTTCGTTTTACGTAATAAAATCCATTTAATCCAGCCCAGAATTCTGAAGTCGTTTGTCATCGTCCATTACAGCCAAGTGTGCGTGTTTGTAGACGCACACAGACTCTCGGGAAACAAAGTAATGCGACGCTGCAACATGATGATGGAGGAATTCAATCAGCAGCTAAAATGGTGGCTGTGGTTTGTGAGTGAAATAATGTCACGTTTTGTGCACACAGAGTGATTCAGTGTCATTACGCAAAGCAAGCTGTTTTTCTCTCTTTTCCACACAATGTGCAAAGTCAACGAGGAGCATATGACACTGGAATTACCAAAATTATGGGTTTGATTCCCACCGGAGCTTCTCATGTTGAAAACACAGTATGTACTGGCAGCACCAGCTGGAATCTTCAAACTGTGTTTTTGTTAAAAACCCTGATGCTCCCGTCTTGGTCGTTTTCATAATTTCCTTTCAAGGATTTCACATCTTTTTTTTTTTTTTTCCACCAGCAAAATATATGAAAGACTCAAGATGTGTCACTGCTGCTGCCGGTAAAAGCTCAGCAACTAAAACCCCAGCACATGAACAATATCATCAGTGAACGTGTTCCTGAGGCAGCACTTTCATCAAGATCCACAATTAGTCATTAGGGGAAAAAGGTGAACGGGTTAAAAAATATACAAACTTTTACAAAGTTAAAGAAAGTGAAAGAAAGATCCCGGATCCGTCCTGAGATCTGAATCTGCACCAACATTTAAGAGCTTCTACCCTGAACTACTTGGAGGAGGTAATAAATATCAAGTTGTCCAAACCAAGAAGGCTTTTAGATTTCAGGTCACAGAGTATTTCTGGAGTGGAGTCAATGGAGATTCATAAAAGTTTTCTATTTAAAGTATTATGCTTTGATACTGATTGGATAATGTTTTGTGTCCATGATGGAAATAAAACAAACATGTCATTATTTGTCTTAAAAGCATTTCTACATATGGATTTGATTCATGTCTCGGTTGATTTCTCTCTAATAGAACTTTAAAGATATAATATGTTACAACTAGAACAGTTTGTTGACTTTGTTGACAGTTTGGTTTGAACAGTGTTGGAACAGTTTGTTCCAACACTGTTCAAACCCAGAGAATCTTTATTCAAGGTAACAGAATTTTGGTCGCGTTTGCTGCGTAACTTTAAAACATGACCTCATCCCCCCATTTGCATCAGATAGACTTTCATTTCCCATGATCCCACACTGCTTCAAACTAGGTCTTTTGTCATTGTTTTGATCGAGAGACCCCCTAGTGGCGGAAGTTATTTAACGTTTAACTCATAGATGTTTCGTTTATTCCTTTTGAAAACTTAAATCTGACCCTAACTTGAACATTCAGAGCAGCAGGTTTACAGTTCAAAACAAAACCTGTTGGAAGAATATTTTTGTCATTTGAAAATAAATAAACGGTCGCAGCCGTAAACAGCAACTCGGTAAATGGTCTCGATGGTTGAGAAGATTCTACCTCAGCTTTACAAACTGGTTGATCTCAGAAAAAGGACGATGGTAATAACAAGGTTTGCGTGAGTGGATGCCTCGAAAGTTGGGAAAGATAATTTTGGTCGCTTATTGTTGACACACCTTTCACAGCAGTCTCTAATCTTGGCCATGACGTGTGTGTGTGTGTGTGTGTGTGTGTGTGTGTGTGTGTGTGTGTGTGTGTGTGTGTGTGTGTGTGTGTGTGTGTGTGTGTGTGTGTGTGTGTGTGTGTGTGTGTGTGTGTGTGTGTGTTCGTTCGTTCGTTCTGTGGCCAAACAAAAGCTCCAGATTTTCCTGACTGACATCATCATGTAGCTTGCAGAGTTTTATAATTGAAATCTCTCTTCAACGTGTCGTCTCTGACTCCTCCTCCTGTACAGTGGACTCTTTGTTTTCTAAATACATAGAATTAGATATAATTGGACGCTCCTCCTCCATTTAACGACGTGTTGCTCTTTACTTAGATTCCCTCAAATCGCCACCTTCCACTCGCGTTCAACTCGGGAGAAAATAAAAACAGAGGAATTATTGTTCGCGCCTGAAATACACGGCACACGTTTTCAATGGCACGTGATATTTGCGGCGGAATTATTAGTCGTCGGTCAGAAATGCATGTTGGAGTTAACTTAATTAAGAGCAGAAGCGTTTCTAATGCTGGCATGCAGGCGCTTTAAAGACGCTCTGAGGGGAAGCTCCTCGGCATCTGGTGCTTTCAGCTGCTTGGCGGAGTCCAGCTGTCAGGACGGACGTGCGATGGAACGACTGAAACGCAGCTGAATAGATTGAAAAGGGCACAAACAGGTAAACTGTTACGGAGCTCAAATAGTCTCAGGACCGTCAGAGTGCGAGTGGTGAGTGGATGTGAACTGGAATGTAAATTAAAGTGATGATAACAATATTAGCTTTGTGTAATTGGGCATTTTTCAACATTTTCATTGACTTCTCATGGATCTTGATGAATATGTGGCATGTTTATAGAGGACTGGTCCTTGAGATTTGTTTACCTTGGCGGAGGTTTGCACTCCACTGTTCCATCCTGGTCTATATTGGGGATGGTATGGTTTAGAAAAGAGAGCTTGAACTTCGTTGAAAGTTTGAACTTTGTTTGCTCAAATCTCCTTTGATCAGGATCGGAGACACATGGAAATATGGTTTCATGCGATTCTCATGTGACCAAATCTGCACAAACATTTTGGTTGCAGCCCAAAATTGTGAGGATTTGACTCAGAATGACCCAAAAGTGCTTTATACTTTACCCATAATGCAACAGCTTCAGATCACTACACACCTTCCTGTTCGTTTAAGAGTTTAATAATATATATGTTAAATATACGGATGGGAGATAAAAACTATGTCAAGATGAGAATTTTCCTGTCAGTCAAATATAGATAATATTATTTCATTTGAATATTGCACTTTAGTTAATATTGCTATTGATGAACATTATATTCCAATATTTATTGATATTTTTTTATTGCCCAACCCTGGTTACGTTTTATTTCCAGAGCGTTTCCCACAAAGCCAGGTCTGTTAATAAGAAGTTGTTTTTCTGATCCCCAGCTCGCTGCACCAAGGAGTGTGTGCACGGCCGCTGTGTCGCTCCCGACCGGTGCCAGTGCGAGGGAGGCTGGCGAGGAGACGACTGTTCCAGCGGTATGAATCAGCCTTTTCTCTCTCTCCCTCAGACATGTCCTCACTCCTTTGCTCTCGTTTGCTTTTTTTCCTTCTATCACCTTCTCTCATCTTCACTCTCACTCACACAACAGGAAATGACACCTGGCCGTTAGTCAAGGGCCTGATCTTCCCCGCACAGCGCTCCATCACACAGCGGACGCCTTTCCAATGGAAACAGCGAAGGGAGTGTTACAGCGCGCACAGCAATGAGTCATTAACGTCAGGCTCAGTCCATGAGTGTCTCGGTTCTCCTCCTCCTCCTCCTCCTCCTCCTCCTCCTCCTCTCACTCACTTACTCTTCAAAATGAGCAGTTACAATGAGCCATAATTCAGCTTTTTCCTAATAAAGCTGAGAAGTGCACTAAATTACAAAAAGAATCAAACAATCAAGCGTAATGAAGCCGATAAATCTCCCTCCAACAAATGTGTTGAAAACCAGCACCAGAGACATAAGTTAGGAGATAAGCTGCTGTGTGATGCACGGAGAGAAGCCAGAGTCCATAAAAACAGGATCTAAACAGACATTTAATCTTCTCTTTTTACCCGTTGAGACTTTTACCAACTGAAGTCAGCAGAAAGAAGTTGTAATATTTATTCAAGGCATGGAGCAGTAAGTTTAACCCTGTTCGTCTTGTCTGAAATCTTTAAATCTGATCTTCTGAACACAAGTGTGAAACCAGGACCACGTTTCACTTCACTTCAGTTTCCTCCCTCCCCCCCTCCCCTCACACAAATGGAGTTTTCCACTGCATTCAGCTGGGTCAATAGTCCACACGGCCTCCTCCATTTTCCCCCCGCACTCCTCTGCAGAGAGAGGGAATTAACTCCAACGGGCAGCGGTCGGTGTCTTGACAGGGGGATGATGGGAAGGGGAAATGGAAAATGTTACCCCACTACTCCGTCTTGCCGGGGCCAGTTTTCTCCATCTCTCCCTTCGCTCCCTCTCCACCGCACTGCTCACTTACGTAAATTCTCTCTCTTTTGTTTTTTCGCTCGTTCGCTCAGCTCTCCTCTGCATCGTCGTCTCTTTTTGGCAGAACTGGGCCCTGACGCTTCCTGGATGCCTGTGTGTTGAGTTATCTAACTGTGGGAAAGAGGAGAGGGCCCCGAGGTTTTTAATACTGAACGCTCTCAGGACTGTTTGCCCATGAATTTGGAGAATAAACTGAAGGAGGGGAGGGAACTCAGTCCAAGAAGATGACACAAAGAGAGGACAGCGGGGAGATGAGATCGAAGAGAATGAAAAATGGAGTTTAGATGCAACAAGCTGGAATGTGGCTCATCAGAGTCGTATTTGCTTCGCGTTTCGAGGCAGATTTCGAGCTGGAATCTAAAACGAGCTGCTGGTTCAACGTCCAGGAGATCGTGTGGACGTCAGGCGCAAAACAAAACCCAAAGCATTGCTTGGAAAAGTCACAGGGGAAAAGAAGAATTTTCCCACCAGATCAGTGCGTGTTCTATAAAAAGAGCAGAGAGAAGATGTCAGTTCTGAAGTGGGTGTCACTCATATTAATGATACTCTACGTTTACAGAAATGTCACTTTCTGTTTGTTTATCAATGTTCAACATTTTCTGTTCAAAATGTTAAAGGTCCCGGTGAAGTGACCACAAACAAAAAACAAAAAGTTATTCTTGTTTTTTGGGTTATCCGTCCGTCCTGTTATTGTGATCATGATATGTCAACAATGCTCTGAGGGGATTTCTTCATGTTTGGAGAACAGAAGTTATTCAAATTTAGTTTTCGAAGGTCAAAGGTCAAGGTCACAGTGACCACGTGTTCTTGTGATGTATCAGATCCACCCACAAGGAATTTGATTACATCTTGGCTCGAATATTCACTTGGACCTGATTAGACCTTGGAGGTCAAAGGCCAAGGTCACTGTGACCATACAAAACTTGTTATTGTCTTGTGAACGTGTTATTTTAAAAACAGCTTGAGAGAATCCTCTCAAATTCGGCACAAACGTTCACTTAGAGTCACAGATAAACTGATTCGATTTCAGAAGTCAAAGGTCATGTTGACGTTATATAAGGGAATAAAATGTGTGGACTGACACTGCACTGGTTGGCGGAGGCACGCGACCACAGTGCAGCGATTCTAGGTTTGAATCTGAAACTTCTGCCGACTTCGTGTTGATCCTCGCTCCCCATTAAAGTGAATAATTCAAAGCTGGACACACTTTAGGCTAAAGTGAGTTTATTCGATGGAAGTAAACAAACTCAGCAACACTCTGAGAGGACGACTTGCACTTGGGGACGTGTGTTTACATGCAGATAAACAAACAGATGGGAAGACTCTTGGTCAGTGGAGGGCTGACACTCTGCCAGCTGGTTGCTCACAAAAAACAAAAAAACACGTCCAATATGGTAAATCTCAGCCGTTCACTCATCGGCTGCCTGGACGGATCGGCCCTTCAGCTCTTACACCGACAGGCCTGCAGACCCCTCGGTAAATCCCCCCCCCCCCCCCCACTCTCCTGGAGAAGGTCTGTGTAAACATCATTGCCGCTCCAGCTGAATTTCTCATTACTCCCCGTGACACACTCCAGCAGATCCCCTCTCTCGTGCCCACAACGAGAACAAGCGGAGTTATGATTCATTTAAACAAAAAGAGGCAAGGGTCCCTGCTCCCAGTTACTGCAGTAAACACGAGCGATTTGCTCCAAACCAAATTTGGCTCTATACCCTCCCCTCTATGTAATTAACGTCAAAGCAGTCCTTGTGCTTCTCAAGGCTGTGGCAGGGCATGTGTTCAGCAGGGGCTAAGGTAAGGGGGGGGCCTCGGTGATTTTGCGCATTTTAAAGAGATGATTCCACGGAGGTCAGCGTGAAATCGTTGGCATTGTTTTTAAGCGTGAGAGAAGATAACTGACGCTCGTCCATCAGCTACGTCAGCGCTGTTGGGTATCACGTTTTTCTCTCGATGATGGGCGACGTCCAAGGCAGCCGAACGTTATTGATGAGAAATTTGAGGAATGCACCCCGTGACCAATCCGGGTTCTCTAAGCGGATTGAGATCTCTTCGTCATGAATTGAAATCCAAACCTTGTGTGAATCTCCAATGCACGCTAACACCCCCCCCCCCACACACACACACACCCCCCCCCCCCCCCCCCCCCCACACACACACACACACACACACACACACACACACACACACACACTCTCAAGAGCCGATCTGCAGGCTTCTGTAAAATTAACCATTTAAAACTCGACCGTCCTGTGAGCTCCATGCAAATCTCCCTGCCATTTTGAATTTATTTGTTGGTAACATAACACTCCTGAGCTAAAGGGGCCACATTTGGACGTAGAGATCCACAGTAATGTGCGGAAGAGACAGTGCCCCCCCCCCCCCCCCCCCCCCCCGAGCGCTCGTCCTGTCTCGTTTCTGAATTTAATCAGATTAGTTTCTGTCTGTGTTTCGTGACGTCATATATTTCTGTAAGTGCACAACCAGGAGAAAACTGCAGCAAAATGATCTTCGTCTCAATGCAGGTGGCAGTAATCATGTGTAATGTTGTTTTAATGTGTTTTTATTTAAGTTTGACTCAATGTTTTTGCAGTTGGACCATTTTACTGGAATGGTTGGAAAAGGAGTGATGTAAATGTGTGTAGTTGTGTAAGTGCAGGAGTTGCTGAAAAAAAATAATCTGGATACATTTTTTTTTAAAACAAAGCAAATCCAAACTTTTTCACATTTATACAAATTTGGACTCAAATAAACCAAATAATCAGTTTTTGTTTCAATATCTATGCTAAATGAATTTTCCTGGAACAACATAATCAATAATAATAATAAATAACCAAGTTTTCCTTTTTTCACTCCTCAGCCTGTGATGACAAACACTGGGGCCCCGGCTGCAGTAATCAGTGTAAGTGTGAGAACGCAGCGCTCTGCGATCCAGTGAAGGGGACGTGTCAGTGTCCCCCGGGCTTCATAGGACGCCACTGCGAGGACTCGTGTCCAGCCGGCACCTTTGGGAAGGGCTGTCTGCAGAGGTGCAAGTGTGGGACCGGAGGATCATGTGACCAGCAAACAGGAGAGTGCTTATGTCGGGACGGATTCACGGGGACATTGTAAGTGCACAGAAAAATAGTTGATAGGAGTTTCGTAAATGAGGAGATTAGTTCCAAAATGCTGGATTTATGGAGAAGAACATTACATTTAAAACTAGAAAACTACTGCTACTACTAAATCTGAATCATTATCCACATCCACATCAAATTTCACCTGTTCATAGATACAAGCACTTTACAAATCTGATTTTCTTTTCATAAAAGGTCTCTGCATTACTTCTTGAGAAATTCACTAAAAAGGTTAAAAAAACTCCTTCTCTGTTCAAGAGAGTGAAAAAACAAGTTCTTGGATCTGTCCCCTGATTTATAAACCCACCAAACTTTAAAGTGTTCCTCCCTGACCCCTACTATTTTTAAAATCAAGACCCATTAATTATTCCATAAGAAATTGGTTAAAAATGCTTTTAAAAATATAAAACAAATTCTTGGATCTGCCCCTTTGTTCGGATCAAGATTTAATGGGTTCTCTCTCTCGTCTCATATTCTGTCCTTCCACTAAGTTCTGTGAACATCTGTTCAGTAGTTTTTGTGAAGTCCTGCTGAAAAACAAACCAACGAATAGTCACACAGGGGTTGGAAGTAGTTTCTTTCCCTCAGGGGCAATTCGAAGCGAGCGTGTAAACAAAGGGCGAAACAGAGTCGACAGCTCATCAGATAGTCATCGAGATTTTTTCACCACAAACATCAACCTCATGATGAAAATCAGAGGATAATCAATATGATCACGATTCATCCTCCAGGGACCATGAAGCCCTGAAACTAATTTCCTCACATTCAACAGTTGTTGAGATATTTCAACCAACTGAGAACTCGGACATCTGGAGAGTCGGTGAAGCTAAACACTGACACACTTTCCCTTTTAGTATGTGAGACATTTTTAAAGTATGTGCAGTTGATTATTTCATGTGGAAAACACTGGACTCAACTTCTCAGAAGCCACAACTCCATTTTAACATGGAAAAAATAAAAACACTGCACCATAATCCATGAGTCATCAGTTACGCCCCAAATTTTTAGCTGCCCCTGAGGATGAGTACGCAATGAAAATTCCTCCACACTGGATATTAGTGGAAACTCCTCCGCTGCCAATGTGAAAGCACAACAGTCCACTTTAAGCTAAATTAAACTTGGCGCCGCTGATGATGGGACGAAGCTCCTTCGATGAAAAGTGTAATTTCACCTCCGGGGTGAGATAGAAACTACAACGTCCTCAGAATGAACCGTGCTGCAGGTAGAGCCAAGTAATCTGACTGGTCAGAGGCACGTTCCAGTCGTGCTGATGATTCCCACAAGGCCGTCGTACTGCCAGGTCTTCAAGTAACGATGGAGCTACCGTTTCTTTCTTACGCTCTTCGTTCTACTTTTCTTCAGAACACTTTAAAAAACAGCTGCATGTTAACAGGTGCCAGTGTTTTTGCTTATGTCTGCACAAGAGTTTCATGATTTCTACATTTGCAAATAGAAAAAAAACCCACGTGCAATCAAGGTAAACAACTTCATCAATTTGATGACACATGCATAAACACGCTGCAAATTGTGAAAACAACAATGTGAATGTTTCCAGGGGACCCAAAAAAGTGATGAGTCTGGCTGTAGTTCAATGCTTTGTAAAGTCTGCTATTCAACAAGTGCAGTGAAATAATGATCTTTAAAATTCAGCTCTTTTAATTGTCTGTTTGGAATTAATTAATTAATTTATTATGAACAAAAATATCCAGTAGAAAATGGAAAATACTCAAAGTACCTCAGAAAGGAACAGAACAGAAATGTACAGTACTTGAGTAAATGTAATTAATTAGTTGCCAAAACTTGTTTTTGTACATGCACTCTATTCATCAGTATCATCCCAGGACATCGGAGTTTTAAATAACCGTCATCTTCCTCCTTCTCTCCAGCTGTGAGGCAGCGTGTTCCAGGAGGTGTCAGGCGCGCTGCCCCTGCCAGAACGGCGGTATCTGCCGGGGCAAAGGGATCTGCGCCTGCCCCCCCGGATGGACGGTACGTTTTTGTTTTTTAAAGTTCCCATTTGCAGTGACAACAACCTTCACATAATCCCAGGAGGTTTCTCGATTTCGTGTGAGCTCATGTGTTCTTATCCAGCTGGCTCCAAACTCTGGAGCCTATTTCTCAACACTGACATTTTGAAAGCAAACTCCCGTCTCCAGATAAATGCAGAGTTGTTTTTTTGGAAAACGTGCAAGAGATGAGGACACTTGAATGTGTGATCCCAGCACAGAGCAAACTAATCAATTATGTTCTGAGTAACCGTATAAATTAAGTTGTCTCATTCCAGTTTTTGCAATGACACACACACACACACACACACACACACACACACACACACACACACACACACACACACACACACACACACACACACACACACACACACACACACACACACACACACACACACACACACACACACAACTTTGGCGTTTCTCTTTCTGCCTGTTGAGTGTTTTCCCCTCGTCTCTCTGCAGGGGGCAGTCTGCACGGAGCGATGTCCAGAGGGAAGGTTTGGACCAAACTGTGAAGCGGAGTGTGTTTGCCACAACAGGGGCAAGTGCGACCCAGAAACTGGACAGTGCCAGTGTGCTAAAGGTTTCACTGGTAACAGGTGTGTGTGTGCACGGGTCTGCGTTGACTTTATTTTAATTCTCCTGTGCATGAGGCCGCCCTGTGGGCTGACTCAGGCCATCTCTGGTGTCTCTTTAGCGGCTTTCAGACATGATCTCTGGAAAATGTCACATACATATTCTGGATTTTCTAGATTTTCACATATGAAGAATGCAGCAGGGGATTCTCCGGGTCAGACGCGTTCACTACAACAGGAAAATGTCCCGAGCAGATAAGGGGTGGTGGAGCATGCAGAGATAACACGTTTTAGTTTAAGCTCTTGAATCTCATTTTTCCACCTTTCCAACATCTTCTACATCTTCTCCGTGTATGGAACTTCTTCTTCATTCTATTCTATTAGTTTTTTTCAGCTTTGTGTCTGTTGTGTGTTAAAAACATCACCAACGCACCGACTCGCTTGCTTTTAGCGTATTCATCCATTTGATGTGCTTTGATATAAATCATTGCAGGCTGGTGTTTGCAGTGGACTCATGACACGTTTCATGATTTCTATTCGGTGAACTGTTTTTAATTTAAGACCTATTGTCTTTTTTTGTATAACAAACACCAGAGACAGAGGATTTCAGACTAATGTCTAACATCATGCTGGTTTCACCAAAACACAAAACAGAAGTTGAGATTCGGTTTGTGGTTCATGTTCCAACAACACATGTTTGCGTTTGTGTCGTTTCCCATTTGCCGAGCTCTCGCGTGCGTCTACACAACCCTCTGTGTTTCTGCCCGCAGGTGTAACGAGGAGTGTGCGGCAGGAAGTTACGGTCAGGACTGCGAAGGCGTGTGCGACTGTGCAAACGGCGCTCGCTGCTACAACATCGACGGAGGCTGTCTGTGCGAGCCGGGCTTCAGCGGCCCGCACTGCAGGGACAGGATGTGCTCGCCCGGCAAATACGGGATGCACTGTGAACGCACGTGTCTCTGTCAGGACAAACACACACTCAGGTGAGTGGGACGAAGACGACCAGGACTTTGAAGATATACACTGATCACCACACTCTGAGGTGCTCAGGGACGTATGTGGCCAACTTCTTTTCATAGTGTGAAAGCAAACATGTTAGATACGAAGGAAGTGACCTCTGACCTGCTGCAGTTTCACGATGAATCGAAGGTATTTCTTTGTGGCCACAAGCACGAGTACGTAAATCGTAGATCTCACCTTTGTAAGTCGTGTCCAGGTAAATTCACCAGCAGTGAGTTCTTAGCTCTTAATGCTGCTGACAGGCCACAGTGTTGTTAGCCAATGTTAGCTAACTGTTAGCTGGAAACAACATTAGCTCCTGTTTTGGTGTCTGTTTGAAGCTCCGCCCTCTCAGGTGTTACACTTCCTGTCAGGGGCATGTGGGCGGGTACAAACTCTGCTTGATTGACATCTCCCTCACTCTCATGCTATCCCATAAAATCCTGAAATCAGTCTGATGGTGCGTTCATGTGGTGTCGGAATAATCGGTAAAAATTATTTCCAGACTGGGAAAATTTGGTTCACAAGTTGCTGACATCATAAACCAATTAACATAATTTTACAATCAGCTCTAGATAGTAGCCTCTAATGTGAACTTCAAATGTTTTTTTATTTAATTAATTAATTAATTAATGAATAAGTTTATTTCACTCATCAACCAAACAACACAATTAAAACACAAAATCTCAAATCTTGAATGAAAAGGAGCAGAAAGAAGAATAATCTTATATAATCTGCTCGTCTTTCACAAATACAACACGTTTTGTTTACAGCGTTAATTTGACATTTTATCACGTGTCCCTCTGTTTCTCACGTGCAGCTGCCATCCAATGAAAGGAGAGTGCACGTGCCAGCCGGGCTGGGCAGGGCTGTACTGTAACGAGACGTGCGCTCACGGTTTCTATGGTCACGGTTGCCTGGAGCCGTGTCTGTGTGTGAATGGAGGGGTGTGTCACAGCGCCACTGGACGGTGTCAGTGTGCCCCAGGGTTCACGGTGAGTGGTGCATAGGATGAGTTCTGCAATCCAGTTCTCAGATCTGTTTTTACTCTACATGTAACATCAAGATGTCACATATCCTCTGCCTTATTGAAGTTAATATTATTACTTATCATTACAGGGGGTTCATTGTGAGAGTCCGTGTAAAAGTGGCACCTACGGAAAAAACTGCTCCCTGGAGTGTTCCTGTAAAAACTTTGTCGACTGCTCGCCGATGGACGGGACGTGCTTCTGCAAAGAGGGTAAACACTGACCTTTTGACCTGTTGACTAAGCAGGTGAACTCGTAACTGGGACCAGTCCAGCTTACGGTTCCTCGTGTGTCTGCAGGCTGGCGAGGACCGGGCTGTTCCACCCCCTGTTCTGAGGGAACCTGGGGCCCAGGATGCAACGCCACCTGCCGCTGCGCCAACGGGGCGAAATGTCACCCCGCAGATGGATCCTGCACCTGCACCGCCGGCTGGCAGGGGCCGCACTGTGACCAGCCATGCCCTGTAAGTGTTCCAGGCTTTTTATCTGGAATTATCTGTAATTATGTTGGAAGTAGGAAAGAGGAGGACAAGCCCAAAATGCTCAATATTATATATTATAATCATTGCTAAAGTCCGACTTCTTCTCACTGGCTTTCAATTGATTTAATTTGCTTTAGTGCAATAGTTTTAATTCTCAAATATTTATGATGTTCAACGTTTCATTGCTTTTTGTATATATTTCATATTCTTTTTATTTTTGTATTTTAAGCTTGTTACGCACTGGTTGTTTTAAACGTGTTACATAAACAATTGACTTGACTTAGAAATAGAAAATAAGTAATAAGCAATAAGTAATATATGTAGGAAAATAAAAAATATACTATATATGCATAGCAAACAAAAATATAAAATAAAATAAAATGAGAAATATCTAAAAATAAAGGAATAAGAAAAAAAACACTTTTCTGTTTTCCTCCCATAGCAACAGAAAATATCTTGGACTCGAAACACATATCTCTTTGTAAAGTAACACGAACTTGAGAAGATAAGAAAATTGCACCATATATTTATTCTGTGTCAACTCTGGAGACATATGAGCTGTTATCTGTGATAAGACCACAGCACAAATCACAAGAGTGATGATGAGGACATGTTGGTTTTGATTGGACGCTCTGCAGAGGCACTTTTCATCTCTTACCTCACCCACTGTCAACGTTAATGTGATTCTTAGATGTGTAACAATCCTTTGGCTTCTCCGTGCCAACCCACCAGGCTGCGTGTGCAGCAACACTCTGGCAGCGTAGCGTTTTGTGTCTGACGGAGCTGGCTCGGTGTTCAAGAGATTTCCCCTGACGATTCTCTGCCCATTGGCATTTGTTCACACGTGCAGATGGGCACTTTTGGGCCAGGCTGCCTGAAGAGGTGCGATTGTGTCCGTGCCGACGGCTGCCAAGCCACCACCGGGGAGTGCCACTGTCTGCCAGGCTGGTGGGGTAAGTGACGACGTCCTCCTCGTGCCGCTGCCAGATTGGCTTCGGTATCACAGATAAGTCTGGTCCCAGACAAACCAGGGAGCCACAGGTTTTACACCACGACGTTTATCTTCAAATTGAACTGTTCTCCAAGTCGAAGGAACGCCAGTGAGACTTCAAATCACAAACACTTTACATTCAAATCAACCGTTGTTTCACGATACTGTGCCATGCTTTGGAAAATAATCAGTATTCAGTGCAAACAATATGAGATTGATGTAAAACCACCGGTTCTTTGAGGACGCTTGTGTTTAATGTATCAGTAATCAAACATTCTGCATATATAACACATTTTACTGGTTATACTTGTTTACTTTTACTGAAGTAAATATATGAATGCAGGATTGGCTACATATCCATTGTGGTATTTCCACTTTTTATTAAGTAAATGATGTGATTTCTTCTGCCATCCCCTTCATCCCGTACAGTTTCACCACTGTTCAATCAGGAGAAACTTTAATCTGAATATGAGAAAGTTCCTGATCGAAACAACACTGAGCTTCATAACTTCACTGCTTCATTTGTCATTGTCCATTTTATTTCTCCTGCAGGTTCCCGCTGTAGCGAGCCATGTTCAGAGGGCCTGTGGGGGCGCCACTGTAACCAGACCTGTTTCAAGCATTGCCCCAACAGCGACACGTGCATAAGGGAAACTGGGGAGTGTGTGTGTCGTCCAGGCTACTGGGGAGTCACCTGTCAGAACAGTGAGTGTTAGGAACCGATTTATTTTGAATTTATTTGACAGAGACAATGCAGAGAAACATCAAAACATGTTGCAGGAACTTTTGTAGGATTTCTAACCGAGGCTAATTTGCAATCTCCGTCTCTGGTTCAGCTTTTCTAATCAAAAATGGTCACAAAACATGTTTACAATAGAAAATAGACGTTAAGCTGACACACACACACACACACACACACACACACACACACAAAAGACATTATCAATTGGTCGGTGATTGATTGGATGAGATCAGATCAATGGATTTATTGTGTCACATCAGCCTCACCTCACTGTGTTTTCTCCCAGAATGCCGAGCTGGCATGTTCGGCGAGCAGTGCAGCATGTCCTGTCCGTCCTGTGCAGAGTCGTACCGCTGCCATCATGTGACAGGAGAGTGTGACTGCCTGCCTGGATACACGGGACTCAACTGTGATCAAGGTCAACATTTGCATCAACGATTAAGACAGTGCAGCTTTGTGCAAATTCTCCAAACTCACAGATTTTTATTTTTCTGAACACACTATCTGAGAATTAATCTATAAGAACGTGGCTGAAATCCTCTTCATTCCGTCTCCAGGTGATTTGACAGATTGTTGTTGTGTGTTTTTCAGTTTGTCCGTCTGGCTTCTTTGGCAAACAGTGTTCTGAGGTGTGTGTGAACTGTGCCAACAACTCCACATGCGACCACCGGGACGGTCACTGTGAGTGTTTGCTTGGCTGGACTGCGACTGACTGCTCCAAACGTGAGTGACACGTGATCTCATGTAACCACAGCAACAGGACTTTCATTTGATATTCCGATTCTGTATTGCTTTCACTCAAAACCTGCACCCGCACTCAAATAGCCCCTGTTTGTGATTAGATTTGCTCTGCTTGTGCTCAAACTGAGCGCTTGAGTTCGTTCAGCATCAGCTTTTCTCCTCTCAGCGGAGAATTTGGACAGACTCGTTGCACAAAGACATCCAAGAACAGAAAAAAAAGATCCAAGAGGAGACGTCTCACTTGTGCACAAAAGCAGCTTGAGCACGAGGAGACGAGCTGAAGCGCAGGAAATCTGTCCGAGCAACAAAATACGAGTGCAAGTGCACAGTTTGAGCATCACAACATTATTTCCCTATGTCCTGAGGGGAAAGGGATTAGTTTGCTTTCCCTTTTGAGTGTTATTACTTATGCTTAAAACACGCAGTCTCATAGGGTTGCAACTGAAAATCATTTCCAACATCGATTTTGTCATCATGGAGCATTTTTTAAATCTTTGCACCACATGTCTAACACGTGGATGTTGCACCATGTTGGTGTTTTTCAGCCTGTAGTCCCGGTCGGTTTGGATCCTTCTGTACTCAGACCTGCTCCTGTCCCAACGACCTCGTCTGTGACCGCTTCACCGGAGACTGCATTTGTGAAAGTGGAGACGAGGACTGCAAACAAGGTGCAGACACAAACAAGAGCTAATGCACGGTCGCTCATTGACACATTTGCCTTCACGTTGTATCATATGTAAATTGAGCACGGCTGTATTTCTGTATTTTCACCTCCCGCTCCCTGTGCGACAGACTCGTCCGAGCGGACGGGCAGCGTCATGGTCCCTCTTCCTCCTGGTGAGCGGGAGTCGTGGGGGGCCATCAGCGGCATCGTCGTGCTCGTCATCCTCGTGGTGCTGCTGCTGGCTCTGCTGCTGCTGTACCGCCGCAGGCAGAAGGACAAGCAGAACAACACGCCGTCGGTTTCCTTTTCCACCAGCCGCACCGTCAACTCCGAATACGCTGTTCCAGGTAAAGCACAGAGGGGTTCGTCAAGAGATCAGTTATTTAAGAACATAGATTCTTAAGATATTATTTATTGAAGCTACAGAAGATGATGTGGATGATACTGTCAAATTAGATGTTGTAAGAAGTGAGACCACTAAGACCTCAATCTTGTGTAAGTGCTATTGTTAGTGTTTGTTTCTCAAACTTCAGATCACATGTCTCTGCTGACTCTGTTGCTATTTAGTGATTTATTGATTTTCTTTAAATATATATTCTTGCATTGATGCTACTCGCTTTGTTGAAATTTTAAAATGGCCACTGACCAGGAGGATATGTATGATTTTCAAATCACATTATTATTACTATTATTATTATTATTATTATCAAAAATTATTAATGAAAAAAAAGAGAATTACTAAGAGGCCGTTATCAAACCATTATGACAAAACAATGTAATTGAGGCTTGATATTTTACAGTTTAACCATAAACTTTATTATGAATAACTATAAAAAAGAAAACACAAATATAAAGAACTATAAAAACAATTTACTCTAAATGTAAACATAAATGCACATCGTTTCTGTGTCGTGTTACACTTGACCAAGGTGAGGACCCAGATGCAGATGCAAGGACAGATCCAATGAAATGACTTTATTTGGATTTACGAGTGGGTGGTAGAGTCCAAGAACTCAAAGGCAGAAAGCAAGGTCAAAAAACTTGTAAATAACTCACAAAGACACACTGCGGGAAAAAACGCTGGACCACTGACAGGGAAACTGACTGATGAGATGAAACTGGCAAAGACTCTCTAACGAGACAGGTGAAAATAGTAAGTTATCAGATCTCACGTGGTATGAGACTGTAACTAATTACCTGGAAGGCAACAGGCTACAGGGAGGAGGACTAACAAGTCAACTGCAAAAGCCAGAAACCAGAAATGGTGGAAGGTTGGGCTTCAGACTAGCAACCCTGTCCTGTAAAAACATGCTACAGCAACGTCAACGAAGAACCCTGAAATCCCAAAGACTTATGGAGGGTGTTCGTGGGTTCATGTTCCTCAGGGAAAACTAAGACCTAAGAAGAGGAAGTAGTCAGAGAAGGCAGAAAAAGACAGGAAGTGAAGAGAGAGAGACACTTCAAAACAAAACAGGAAATAACTCAAAGTCCATCAACACAATGAGTCCAACAAAGATTCGAAAAGTTCGATCTGTGGTTATGTCTTGGTTTCATGGTGTGATGCATGTCACTGACCTTGAGGTAACTGTACAGCAGCCGACTCCACGTGTTTGTTTTGGCCCACAGATGTTCCTTACAGCTACCACCACTACTACTCCAACCCCAGCTACCACACGCTGAGCCAGAACAGGCCTCCGCTGCCGCACCTCCCCAACAACCACGACCGCACCATCAAGGTGAACGTCAGCTCCGTTACACCACCTCAGGCTAAAGCGTTCAGGAATCACAGCGACTGGAACAAATGTGTAATTCATCCAGTCGACAACAGATGGACGTGTATTCAGGGACATGGATTTTTTTGACACCATAAAAAATAGATGCTATAAACAGCTCTTGGCCATTTCTCAATGTCAAAGGCAAGCTTCTATTTGGTACATTTTGCTCACGTTGCTGATTTATGCGTTATTATTCTGTGTATCACACAGAATACCAATAACCAGCTGTTCTGCAGCGTGAAAAACATGGAGCGGGAGAGACGGGGGCTGTTTGGGGTTGAGAGCAACGCGACGCTGCCTGCGGACTGGAAACACCACGAGCCCCGCAAAGACTCAGGTCCGTCAGGGGGAATCTTCCCGGGGGGGGGCGGGGGGAGGATTGGTTACTTCACATTTCACTCATTTAAGCCGTTTTCAAAATATGACCTGCGGGTGAAGTCCGGAGAATTGGGTCCGGAGTTTGCCTGGCGGGGGAAAATGAAATGAGTGGATCTAAAAAAGTGAAAAATTTGGTTTTCCCGACTTTCTCACCAAAGCTGCATGAAAATAACCCGTAAAACTGCTCAAATACCTACATTATTTTTCCTTATTCTGTGATTAATAACGAAATGATCATTCTTAAAGACATAAATATCAACTATCAGTTTTAAAATACCTGTTCTGATAACGGCCATCAAAACCTCAAATATGACAAAATATACGAGAATGAATGTAGAGACGTCAGAGTCAATGTCAGCCGAGTATAAACCTTAAAAAGTACTTTTTTATTCAGTCTGCTCAGGTGTTTGTTTATCAACCAACTCAGTCAACAACACTCGTCTGATGAGCGACTATAAAAACACTTCATAAAAACGAGATGGTTGCATCGCAGGCGTTCTCTCACCTGCTATTGATTTTGCAGGTTTATACCAAAGCGGCTCGTCTGCTTTTGATTAGTTTTCCATCAATGGAATCCAAGACGCCAGATTTGTGTTTTATTGTTTACAGGAGCTTTTGGAATCGATCGGAGCTACAGCTACAGCGCCAGCCTTGGAAAATATTACAGCAAAGGTAGTTTATTGCCCTGTTTTCACCTTTTTTTCCTTTTTCCTCTCCTCTCCTATCAGCTTCTACTGAGACGTAGGGAAACAAAACCTACACCAGTGTGAATATTAGCCACATACAAAACTTTCTTTTGTTAAACACTCATAAATTAAATTGTACGGACAATAGCTGATATTGATTTTAATCCCAAACAATCATTACCTCTACAGTTCTGTCCCTTGCTATGGCTCCACGTGTCGACACCCACTGGATGGAGTGAGACAAAATGAATGTGGCCCCAGAGAACTTTTTTCCTCTGGAGCCTCCAGCGAGTTGATTTATGTGGTTTTGAGTTGGATTTTTATCTTAACTCACATTGGATGAATTTCAGTGGAATTTGCTACGTGGATGTTGTTCAGAATCAAGTCTAATTACTTTGGTGACTTTTCATCTTGTGCCTTCGAGTCAAAATCTAAAAATCTGACTCTATGGTTCACGGACAAATGACTGAACACAAGATGTTTCTCACTTTGTAGCCAAGTTAGCATGCTAACATTAAACTGATGACTTTCCGACTGTGTTGCCATGTTTGCGTACACTAGTGACTTGTCTGAGATGATAAACGTGTTACACAATATAACATCGGCACGTTAGCATGCAGATGATAGCATTTAGCTCAAACCTCTGCTGTAGTACAGCCCAGAGCGAGCTAACATGCGAGACTCTTGTTTTTCACCAACTTGTTGAAAACTTTTAGATCAACTAAAACAGTAGCCGATGAAAATGTCATGAAGATTTGTCATTAACATTTCCAAGTGATGATGATGATTAATTGATTATTGATCTCAACTCATAAACCATCTATAGAATAAACTTTTCTCTGTCAGACTCTGGACTTCATAACTTCTCATCTCAGTCATGAAGGGAAATGCTTGATTTGACCCTGTTGATGTGCAGTGTCTCTACTACAGTCTATATGCTCTTCATGTGTTAACCTGTGTCTCTTGGCGTCCTGTGCGGTGGCAGAGCTGAAGGACACGGTGGCGGTGAGCAGCAGCTCTCTGAACAGCGAGAATCCTTACGCCACCATCAAAGACCTGCCGGGTCTTCCCTTCTGCCCCCCGGAGTGCAGCTACATGGAGATGAAGTCGTCCGTGCCCCGAGAGCGAGCGTACACCGAGATCAGCCCGCCGCCGTTCAACCCGGCCACCTTACACAGAGGTGAAGAGAAAAGATCAAACCTCAGAAATCGTTGAAAAGGTTCAGGTCACGTGGCACCGACAGGAAAAAATCAGGCTTCTCCAGAACACTGAGGACTTTTAGGACTTTTTAATATTTTATAATATATATATATATATATATATTAGAAAATATAAAACCCAAACTGACATCAATAAATACTCTGTTGTGTCCAATCTTTCAGATCAGGCAGTGTAATTATTTTGAACAGCAGATCATTGTGCAAAAATGCGCCATCCGTCCACCGTTAACCAAAGGCAGACACAGCACACAGACACATATTTGAGACAGATGAGACTTAAAAGCAGAGTTCGGTTGAAAATAAGAACTCAGATCAGATCAGTCATGCTGCAGAGCCGGGTTTGTGCTGGTGGCCTGTCGGACAGATGGGGAGGAAGGACGTCCTCAGGGCTCAGCGGGCTGACGAATGAACAACTGTTTGCATGGAAGTGAGGAGAGGACGCAGGGAAGGGAAGAGGAAGAGGAAGAGCAGGAGAGGAAACTTAGCGTGGCTGAGGAAGATCGACTATTAACCCCCCACCCACACACACACTTCCTTTTTTAAAGGTTCAGTGTGTAAGATTTAGGTGAAAGGGATCTGTTGGCAGAAAGTGTATATAAAATAATCCTAGTGATGTTTTCACTAGTGTGTTTTATCAAAATCATACGGTTCTTTAACCTAGAATGGGCTCTTTATTTTATTTTATATACTTTATATATACATCCAGTTCTCTCTGCGGAGGCCACCATGTTTTTTACAGTAGCCCAGACTGGACAAACTAAAAAACATTTGAGTTTTTATGACAACTGAAGTCAGACCAAAAGCAAAAGATCAATCGGGCGATGAGTGTTCATGTTTCTCTGTTTGATAAATGTCACTGGATGAAAGGTGGAACATGTATTTTCTGATATATATTATGTTATAACTAATTTCAGTCTATGTTGTTCCTCTCTCCCCCCCCCCCCCCCCCCCCCCCCCCCCCCCACAGAGCGTCAGAGCTCCCTCGGCCACTCTTCACACGAGGACCCCCAGAGCCACTACGACCTCCCTGTGAACAGCCACATCCCGGGACACTACGACCTGCCTCCAGTCCGCCGCCCGCCGTCCCCCACCCCGTCCCCCAGGAGAACACCTCAGTGACACGCTGCTCCCTCCTCTTCCTCACTTTGGGGATGATTTCCTGTGCTCGCTGAGAAAGAGCCAACTTCCTGCTCTGCTCTGACAATCCAGAGCTGTTGACCTGCACCTACAGAGCAGCAGCGAGGGGGCGTCCGTCCCACTGAGGAACTACTGTTTACTGTGGATGGACCCCCCCCCCAGCTTTTTTAACTCAACATCGCCCCTCTGTGGGCTGAGGTGGTACATGCTCCACCGTGACAGACTTGTCATCCAGTGTGGGGAGCCAGCAGCCTGTGGTGAGGAACACGTCAAACACCAAAGGCCTTCACGGCTAAACGCAGCAACTGGGGGAATGTTTTTGTGTTTGAACTCATCCAGACGAGCTGTAAATGAAGATTTCCACAGTTTGCTCGCCACTGATCAGCTGCTGTACATGTTTGACGCCTCCTTCCAGCAGAGACCTGATGTTTACCTTTTTATCATCAAGAAATGACAAATATCGTCGTGGATTGAAGATTTCATTTGCTTTTTTGGGGGGGGAATTGAGACCATCTGGCAGCTTTGATTGAACTCATCACATCTGGACTTCTGCTCCTTGTTAAACTCTTTTATAAAAAAAACTTTTATAGATGCGTGGGTTCAAGTCTTACCAGAAAAAAACAATCTTGAAAATAATCATTGTTACAGATGAACGACCAAAAACTATTTCTTTACTTCTGATAAGTCAGGATTTCTGAGACATATCACAAGATGTTAGTTCCAGTATTTCACCCCCCGAAAGTCAAGAGTAACGGTATTTTACAATAATCCATATATCGCTTTTTTTAAAAACAAAATGTGGCATTTAGAGACACACGCGTGTGACTCACCTCCTGCTGCTGCCAGATGAAACCTTTGTAAATATAGAATGAAATATATTGTTCTCCACGGTGACGCAGAACAAAAAGCCCTGTTTTAAGATGAACATGTTGTTAAAGAGATAATTTACATTTATGAATAGATACCAAAGGTCAGTGTGAACAAAGTGAAAATCTAAACCGAGGTCCAACTCAAATGAAAGCAGCATAATGAATGTTAATGCAGAGTTCAGCAGTTTGTTGTTTAAAGAGCACATTCGCCCAAAATACAGAGTTTTATAAAGTTGTTTAATGTTTTGATATTTTATCATGAACCGTTTTTACTGGAACTATCTTGTAAAAAAGATCAGCAAAAAAACAATGAAAAAACTAAATAGAAATGTGGCTATTGATTTTTTTTTCATCTAGATCCATGAATTATTCTCCGGGGGAAACTGAACATATCATAAAATGCATTTTCTTGCAATGTCTATTTTAAATCTTTTTCCAACCTGAGAAAGAAATCAGCCGACCTGCTTTTAAGTTTGTCATTTTTTCTTATTTCTGTTTTTGTTAACCTGGGTGTTGAGTTGCCTTTAAATGATTTTTCATAACGTGTTTTTAATCGATACCGAGTCAAAGCTTCATTATCCGGTCAGATAACAGAAACCCTGTTCACCACCGAGAATGTACGTTGAGCTTGAAACGCTTTAGGTTGGTGTAGAGCTTCAGCTTTTTGATTTTTTAAAACACATGACCATATATTTTTGAATGTAACCATGGTAACATGTTGTGTATATACTGTAAATAAAAATGGCTGCACCTTTGATCAGTGGTTTCAAATGAGTGTCGAATGAAATAATCACAGCAACCGAGCACCAGAAGAAAAAGAGTTTTACTCTTTTATTTTTAGAAAACAAAAGACATTCATGACATCAACTGAATGCATGGCTTTTTCCATAATCTTAATAGAGTCATTATCTGACACAAATCCCACTTCAATCTAATTATAACTTTGGCATTAAACACTCTAACAAGAAATCCCTTTTGGCCACATTTAAATCCTCGAGTCCTTCAAATGATTCATGAGGCCTCACGAGGATTTTTACAAAGGCCTTTCAAGTGTTTTAGTAACATATGACACATCTGTGGTTTGGGTCTGAGACACTCAGGGTCCTGGGTCTTCATTAACTCAGAATAACATTGCAGACAAATGTTTTTTACTCAGTCAGACAGGCCTCTGAAAAACCAGGGACTTTACATTCCCTGTTCAGGGATGAGTGAGTAATAGTTGAACACAGCTACATACAGTTATCATGACTCGTAACTTTACACGTACATATGAAACAAATACTGTGTCACCGAGGCCAAATGCTAAATATCTTCAGAGCTCTCTAAAGATTGTCGTTGACGTTTTAAGGCACATTGGGCGTCATAATGTCTTAAAGAAACACAAAGCATCTAAATGGCAGAAAAACCATCTATTAAGTACAAAAAAAAAAAAAATACCCAAAAACAGCGATCAAGTATTTTCCATAAATGCTTGGATATGCTTTTCTCTGGAGTACAAATGACTGAAGCTGCCAGACTACAGTATAAATCTAACTGCTGTGCATAGTTGGCAAGACCCTCAATAAAAGCAGTGCGGAAAAAAGCCAAAGTCACAAAGTACACAAACCCCACAGTTTTCCTCCCAACGTCACGCCTGCGGATTTACAAAAAAAGCCAGTAAGCTTAGTGGAAAAGAAGAAGCCGTTATGAGCCACACAAACCAGAGGACGGCTGAGAGTCACAAGACCGAAACATGTGAGCGAGCAGCGAGTGTTTCTTTCTCTTCTATGAAGGTGCATTTATATTTTTGAATATGTAAAAAAAATGGTTTGGGAAAATGTTTTCAAATACAACCGTTGCCCTGTGTAAAAAGCTGCAACGGTTCTCTAGTACAAAAGCTTTTATTTGTTTGAATAAACAGAAGTCTTATAAATATATTCTGCAAGTTTGGCACCAAAATCGTTAGTAAAGTCGACTCAAGATGCACCAACCCCCTGATTCCTCCTACTTTGTTCTATCAAAATCTTTGGAATTGCTTCGACATATTAAGGCGACACATGCAAATGTACATTCTAGCTGAGACACTGAGATTTAGAACGGGTACATTCAACTGATCCAGCAAACAAAAATACAAATTTATTTATCTGTGGTTGAAACTGAAGCGGAAAAAATATATATTCATCTCAAACTATTATTTTCTCTGTGCGCACAACAGCTGCACAGATGTAAATCCACAAGTTTGTTTCATTAGAAGGTGAAACAAACTCTGCTCCACACCCTGAGTTTACAGTACGTCGGCTTTCTTTGGACAACTTTCAACAAAATAACCCCCGTAGCTAGTTCATCTTTTCTACACCACAATACTATGCATAATATATTTAAACTGTAAACATAACCAGCATCTTTGAATAGAGATTAGCTGCATTTACTGGGAGATAAACATGATTAACAACAAACCCCCACAGGATTCACTTCACTGGGGAGACGGATTCCTGACAGGGTTCACTAGCTGTGCGTGTTCAGTGTTGACAGCGTGGCCATTAAATGTGAAACCCCAGCTTGGATCGAAGCACAAGCACTGGTCGATAGAGCTCTGTGTGTGTGTGTCTGCGTGTTTGTGTGTTTGTGTGAGAGAGAGCGTGCAAGTCAAGCAGGATACAGTACAAGCGTCAGCACAGAACACATGCAATAATGTAACTTGAATATACAAAACTCTAAAGCGGAATTTGAAAGTCCTGTGCCCTTCGCCGAAAAAACACCTCAAAGCAAATCTAACCTGCAGATTAATGTGGATACAAAATGCAAAGAGATCATATATATATAAAAAAAAGGAAAAATAATAATATAGACACATCGGGGCGATGGTGGAAAATGATTCTCCTGCGGCGGCTGCAGGAGGCGGCGGGTTGAAGTGAGGAGCTGCTTGGTTTTTACATGATGGAGCAATTCTTCCCATGAGCCTGAAGGAGAGAAAGTGCAGCGTTAATCTGGAGGAAAGAAAAATCTGAAAACGATACGCAAAACCAAATAATTAGTTTTAAATGAAGCCTAAAATAAAACTAAAATGGACAAATGTTGAAGAAACGTCATCTTCATCATTTCATGTTTTCAGTGTCATCAGTTGCATCGTGCAGGAGATCACATGTTCCTGAACACAGACGGTGAAGAAACCGGATTCCAAATCTACTTTCCTGTGACTTTTAATTGTTCCTCTGCAAATTTCTTTGAAAAGTTTGAATTAAATCATGTAAAATAATATGTTATACAAGCTGCAATGCTTCAAGTCCTTGTCCTTGTGTTGTAACACAGTAATTATACAGTACCTGTCTGGGCTCATTGCTGCCCATGAAGAAGGAATGTCCCACGAGGCCTTCAGGTAGACCCCCGCTGCTGCACACGCCACCGCTGCGGTCCGACGTCTGCCCGCAGGAGTCGCAGATCACCGTGCGGCTCCGCAGGTTGTACTCATTCTCCCCGCCGCTGGTGCTGTGAGCTCCCTGCAGGGGGAGACACACAACAGGGTGAGTTAACTCAACGCTGGAGATGAGGCGAGAGAGGCGTGTTGTTCCTGATGTTTAATGAATGAGCTTCTCAGATTTACTGGATGTTTTAATGCGTTTCTCCAACAGGAGAGGAATTCTTACCATGTCGTCATCTTCCTCATCTTCACGGAAGAGGGTGCGGGTCACTTTCCTCATGGCCATTTCCTGGTGGTGAGGTAAATAATTGAGTTACTGCAGTTAAAGGAACAGAAATGTGTGATGGAGGTGAAGTGAGGTCCGAACCTCTCCATTGGCGCTGATGAGGCTGGTCTGCAGGAGGTCGCCGGTGCCCCAAGAGTTCTGGGTCTTCCACAACAGGTCAGTGGGAGGGTTGTGGCTTCCGCCGCCAGATGCAGCCCAGATCTGAAGAGGTCAGAGGTCAGAGGGATCATGTACTCAACCAGGAACTGTCAGACTGCTCCTGACACACAGGAAGAAGCCCAGTGAACTTTCATGCATGTTTACAGACAAACGATACTTACAGTCACGGCTCCTCCAGCCTTCAGGGTGAACTTGGGGGGAAACTTGTAGGCGATCGGGGTGCTGCTCCCGACTTGTCTCTTCACCTGCCAGTTGCCAAGTGGCTGATCCTGCGTGAGACACATGGAAACAGAGCATTTTATTTTAGTCAATAAATAATTATTCAAAGGCGAGAGGAAACAACAGAAAGGCAACGAAGCATCAAACAGAAAACTAGAAAGTCAGTAAAGTGGATAAACTCCACCAAGTCCCCTTTAGGGAACATTTAAATTCTCTAGATCCAGATTTTCATTTGGATCTACACCAAATTGCATAAATAACCATGAGAGTCACATTAAGAAATGTTAATTAAAGATGTTGTTAATAACAGAAACTCTATGGACTGTTTGTCAGTCTGAGGCGAGTATTATGTCATTATCACTTTGTGAGGAGCAGTTTCAGTTGAAGCAGGTTGAGAGAGTTTGAAGACAGATGATGGATGGACTCAGGTACCTCGTCGGCCTTGTTGCCGAGACGGATGAACTTGCCCTCCAGGTCGACCTCGTCCACAGTGATGCGCCCGCTGGCTGAGGCGTGCTGACTGAGGCGAGTCTTGGTCACAGCGCCGCCCGCCATGCTGGACGTCTCGCTGTCGTTGTCGTTGAGGCGGCGCTTCTTGGAACTGGCTGCACCGGAGGAGTTGCGGCTGCTGGAAGCGGTGGTGGCCGACTGCAGCAGGCGGCTGGTGTGGCTGTGGCCTGAGCCAGAGGTTCGTGCGATCGAGACCTTGACGGTTGGAGGGCTGGGAGACAGACGCAGCCTGGGGAGGGATGGAGGAAGAGGTTTAGAACATAGATACAGACCGAGGTCACCGCGTTTGGTCTGTACCACGTTTCACACCTGTTATTCTGATTCAGACTAAACGTAAAAGTCTGAAGCTCCAAATCAAACAAGGCAGGTGTGAAATCCTCCTACAACCTGTCAACAGCTTTAATACGATCCCTATTGACTTTTCTGTACCTGTGATTATTGCTTTCACTGAGGCTGTGTCTTGTTCACTGTCAGTTGTTATTGTCAGATATTTATTGTGTATTTTATGTGTTCATTGAGAGGACAGGTCCGGAGTGAAAGGGGGAAGGAGACGAGAAGACAAGCAGCCTCCCCACGTCAGGCACCTGCTTAACCAGGTAAACTACCAGGTGGACGTGATGTCAATTTGTTTCTACTAAACTGTCCATTATTGAGGTTTCAGAAACACTTTATACTGTCGTTAATTCCAGGAAAGATCATTCTAAAGATCTTGATATATTTAAAAACAGCCACTGACACAACACACTGACACAAGCAGAAGAAACTCAGCATATCTGCACGTGGACCGTCCAGGACGTGGGCCGGTGAATCTCACCTCTCCTCCTCTCCCTCCAGCAGCTTCCTGTACGCACTGATCTCCATGTCCAGGGCCAGTTTGATGTCCAGCAGCTCCTGGTAATCGTCCAGCTGCAGCTGCATGCGGGCTCGGATTTCAGCCATCTCGCGCTCTTTATCCTCCATGCGCCGCCTCATCAGGTCCCGCTCCCGCGTCATAGCCTCCTCCAGCTCGCGCACCTTGGCCTCGCTGGCCGACAGCTGATGTGGAGAGAACGCACAGAGGTGGGTTAGTTAAGCAGCCTGTTACAACACAAACAGGAGTCGATGTGTGTAGGTGAAGGTCAATGTTAGATCAATAATGCTTAGAGCAGTGTTTTGGAACGTTCTTGGCCACGTCAGGTACCTGTTTCTGCAGCAGGCTGAACTGTCCTGACATGCTCTCCAGGCGAACACGCGTGTGCTGCAGCTCTTCGTGGGCGGCTCCCACCATGTTGCTGTTGCTGTTAGCGGACAGACGGGCGTTCTCCAGCTGAGGGACACAGAGACGCACAGTCAGCTAATAGCAGAGGTTCACTGCTCTGAACTCCTTCCTAGAATCCTTTTTATTAATGTAACGGAGTCGCAATCGGCAATTCCCAAAGTATTTTCCTCAAATGGTCAATTAAGAAAATAAAGATTGGTTTAGATTTAGCTTCTTTCACACAAAAAGAAAAATCCAATGTCAAAAAGAGCTGTTGTGTTTATCCAGATTCCTCATTAAGTTCCCCAGTGGACAGTGGTTCAATGAAATTAATTTTCCTCCTGAATTTAGATCAATAAGCAGATAAACGCAACTCGGATTCTTTTATTAGGGTGTAAATAAGTAATGTGCTTAATCGGATTAACTATTTAATAAGAAAAACCCACAACTACAAAGAATACTGAGCCTCTGCTTCGCCTCTAGGTGGCGACAGAGCTCCAGCAGCATCCAGACCCACCTTGGACAGGTAGGTCTTCTCCAGCTCCTCCTTGTAGATGCGGACCTGATCCTCGTGCTGGGCTCGCAGCTCAGTCAGGGCCTCGGCCAGCTTGCTCTCGAAATCCAGCCGCCCGCCGTCAATCTCCACCATGCGAGTCTCCATGCGACGCTTGGATTCACGTAACTCCTGTAGAGAAAAGGAAGAAGCGACATTAGATGCTGGAAAACACATTTAAATGCATGTTAGTGATGTTTGGTTTCTTGGTTTACAACAACTGATTTGTCCTTTTATCCTTTTATTAAACCACAGATGTGATTTATACTGATGTTTGGTTTATTTTATTTGGGTACGAAAGACAATTTTAAAGAATTCACCAGTAAAAACTTGTTATGGTTGATGAACGTAATTGCAGTAATTACTTGTCTAGAGATTTTATTTAAATCCACGGACCTGTGACCTGTAAACTACGTCTAATCTATTTGGAAAACAAAACACACATGTTCCCAGTGCAACTGGGACATGACCACAAATTAAAAAAATGTGACTATGAAGCTACTTTTACTGTGTTTTATAATATTTATGTTAAAATACAGCTAATATGCAATGAAGTGGAGATGAGAAGCAAAGAAATTGGGTCTGCCGAGACGAATCTGAAGGGGGTAAAGCAAAACAAGTAGGTGGTTGGAAGCGAATCAATATCCTGTGGAAGATGGAAAGTAGGACAGATGACTGAGACGGTGGAATAAGAATAGAAGGGTGGAGGTGAAGAGTAGGAACCTCGTTGTAGATGTTCTTCTGGAACTCCATCTCCTCCTTCAGGGTCTGCAGGCGGTTCTCGGCGTCCACTCTCCTCAACATCTCGTCCTGCAGTTGCCTCTTGGCATCGGCCAAGTTTCCGTCCAACTGGGAGGGAGGAGAGGAAGGAGAGATGAGAGAAATGTTCCAAAAATCTAACGCAGCCCAAGGTGAAATCTGTGCAGCAGTGATCGAGTCATGAACTGTGTTTTTCAAGGCAAAACCTGCAGTTCCTACGTGTGACCAGTAGATGGAGGAAGGCCACAACTCTATTTGCATGTGTCCTGGAGTGCAGTTCATTGATAAAACAAACAGAGGATTCAAACTCGTGTCCACAATGTCCTCATTCATAATCAACTGCCTGCAAGGTTCATATTAAATTGAACAGGAGGAAGAGAAAGTGTCCACACCAGGAAATCATCATCTCACATGTCACTGTGGTGATGTCCTCAAAATAAAAAAATAAGGATTGATTTTCAACTTTACATTATTACTCTCTCACAATAAATGTATTTTTTTATAAATTGAGAGGGAAATAATGTATAATGTCGAAGTAATGGTAAAATAAGTGTTAAGCAAGATAAGTTAAGAACAAGATTGACTACAACATTAGAAGGATTTGCTATAAAAATATATTGTTTCATTTTATCATAGACTGTATAAAGATGGACGATGCTTCTCCACTTCCCCCCAATGTCCAGAAATGAGCCCAAAATATCCCAGATATGAACGACCCCATCTTTCCCACTTTGGAGCCAATCGCGAGTTAGTCTTAGCTGTCAACGTTTCACAATGTGATATGTGCTTTGACGTTTAAGTCTGGACCATGTCCCATCCACTAACATGGAGGAGGCAGGGTTAATGACCTGGCTGATACTGCAGCCAGCTACCAGGTGGCAATCAAAACCAATTTGGCTTCACTTTGGGGCAGCAGCCATGACGTCCATCTTTATATACAGCCTATGGTTTTAGCCTGAATTACCCTGAGACTCGAGCTGAGCCACAACAATATGAACAAACAGGACTTTCTTTATTTTCTGAAAGACTTTCTTGTGTCATGTTTTTACCCTTGCCAGCTGGGCCTTGAGGTCCTTCACCTCCGCCTCCAGGGTCCGCTTCTCCCCCAGAGCGGTGTTGAGTGAAGCATCTTTAGAGTTGAGCAAGGCCTCCAGGTCCCTCAGTCTGGCCAGAGCCGCCTCCAGGTCCGACTCCTTCTTACTGTTCCTGTGAAGACACAAGACAATGTGGACGTTAGTTTGCTGCTTCTTCGAGGCTGTGAAGCGTCATTATCGCCTTCTGATGTATATTTCTGTCTAATCCCTGTTGGTGAGTTATAATTGTGGCCTCTCTTCCTCTTCTGGCAGTTGAGCATGTCTTTGTTTCTCATCAACATAAACTAATGAATCATTTGCTTTTGTGACTCATGTCTTTAGCAGTTTGGGAGGAAGACGATTGGGCCAGTTCGGAGCTTTGTGATCTATCACGTGGCTTCACAAACTCAAACGTTACCTCCGAGGAGGAGGTTATGTTTTCTATTGTTTCTTTGTTTGTCTGTTAGGTGGAACGATTACAGAAAAACTACTGGACTGTTTATTCTGTTTTGACTTTATTTTACTTTTCTAATTCATGCTAAGCACTTAAATGTCTCTGTGTTTAAATGGTGCTGTACATTAATAGTTTCCTTGACTTTCCTGTGTAACAATATTTATAATTAATCCACTAAAAGTAGTTTTCTGTACAACGTTTATATAACCTGCTCTATTCGCCACACACAGTTAATGTGTTTCTTTGGTAACTTTGAGTCATGTGATCAGCTCGTACTTAATGAGAACACGATGCTGAAACCTGAGCGCTGAGTAACTGTGCTGCCGTGACAGAAGCGGCGAATGACACAAGCTGCCGTTGTACAGTCCCGTGAGTGCAGCAGTTGTCCACCGTTGATGTGAACTGACCTCAGGCCAACACATCAGTGCACTGTTATGAGCATTCTGCAATGAAAAGGAGCCTATTTAGCTCCATCTCAAGGGAACCTGTGTTGAATTAAAAGAATTCACGTTTGTTGCGCATGTGCTTGTGCATGTTTGCTCCTCCTCTCCTCTAAAGTCTCCACAGGAAACAATTGCGAGTACTGGGTTGAAGTATAAAAAAATAAAAATAAAAAAAAAAACCTGGAGGCAGCCATGGAAAAATAACACACTCCCAGCAGAAGAGGAGGAGAGAGAAGGGTGGAGAGAAAGGTTGTTAGTAATATTCTTCATGCACAGCCAAGGAGGAAATGGGCTCCCCGTTATTCTATTTGGCCCTGAGGCTAGACTTCATTGTCACTAATAATGGCCATCTGCTGGAGGAGATGGCTTCCAGGCTGCTTACACAGACCTCACAGTCCTCTGGTCACCGGCAGCCGGGTGCGAAAACAGCCAGAGTCTGGACGAACGGGCAGAGTGAACGACAAACTCCCTGTAAATATTCTTATACTTAAGAGAGAGATAAAGTGGCTCAGTGAGAAACACAAAGGAGACTTTAATGACCAGAAGAAATTAAATCAAATCGAGAGCAAACATCGCGCTGATGCTTTGCAGATGTGCAATCAGGCTTTGAGAGCGTCAGCGTGGAAACTCAAGGGGAAAAAAAATAGGAAAAGAAAGAAAGAAAGTTTGAGTGGGTCCAAATTAAACAAGTATGATAAATCCACATGAAGAATAAAACTAGACATGAATACCTCACTAAAAATAATAAACTCAATCTTAATGAAAGTTATAAAGCTCAGGTTCTATTCTACAGAGCTGCTGATTCCACTTTATGGTCATTTTGGAGACTGTAGTTTGTGGTGATGTTGACTTGTATTGTGATTTACTGAGAGGTGCTTCTAATATTCAGTCTACCCTTTATTTCTATGTAGTATCTATACTAGAGCAGGACTGCAGGATCTACTGGGTTATCTAAGAAACCTGCATCTATACATTCTGTGGAAATGCAACAGTTACTTACTCCAGAGCCCATAATTGAATTTAAATGACCAGATGTTGGACCAGATGTTCGTACATTCCTATTGTCGCAGCATTGCACCAATTTGTATAAATAAACCTCACTCATAGCTCAGGCCAAACACAGTCCTCTACCATTTAGCAGCTGATTGTAAAAGTCTTGCTCAAGGGCAGATTGTCTGCCCCCATTTTTCTTTGCTCGACAAGTGGCTCTATGTTACTGTGAACACAAGAAGAAAGAAGCTCAGTTTGTCACTGAGCCGTCCACGTTTTTCTGTTTTAAAAATATCAGCTCATAAAGAGAGACAAGAATGTGAGTCTTCACGACCCAGGTGTAGTTGAGATTATAGTTATATGCAGAAAGAATGTGTCAGGAAAACAGCCCAGAACAGACAGGAACGCACGCACACGCACACACAGGTTAGCACAGCTATCCTTATCACGATATTCCATTGACTTTCATTCATTGTGGACAGTCTAACCAAAACCTAATCCTTAACATTAACCATAACCACTGGACCCTAAGCCTCATCCAGCTCTTCAAATTAATGATTTACGTTAATAGGGACGTGTCTTTTGCCCCCATAGGAAAGATAGGTCCCATTATGTGACAGCAACAGATTTGTGTGCCCACAACATGAGAGATACACACACACACACACAAACACACACACCTACAAACATTCCCTGAATTCTTGGCGCTACAAAGAACGAAGCCTACAGTAACGCAGCTCCCTGCATATGAACATGTTCAACAATCTGTCAATCTGTGTGGAGGCGGCAGATCAGCAGACAGGCAGATTAGTAACCAGGGTAAAATGAGGCATAGCTACTGCTGTAAAAACCTTTTACTGACTATTAACTCCTGGCTCCTTGAGGCGTGTGCAGCTCTGTAGGTGTGATGAAAAGAATGTTGTTGTTATAGTGGAACATTTAACCACAGTCCTGCTCATTAACACATTTTGGACTCAAATAAAAAAAAGCCAAAAAGTGCTGAAAGAGGTCTGTTAAATGAGAACGAGACAGAGAGCGACGCCGTTTTCTGTTCTATTAAACTGGGTTGTACAGTGTGAAGCCATTAGAGATATATCCCATACACACCTTTTCACTTTTGTTTAAAGCTGGAGATGAACCTCACTTGAAACCACACAGCTCTGTCTGTGTGGTTGTGCAGACTGATGAGCGCGTGCAGAGTGTGTGTAGGTGACTGCTGTGACGTTGATTAGCACTAATGGACACGGTGGATCGACTCCAGGAGCGACTTAAAGGTTAGAACAGGGTTTGATTCACTACGCTGCGAGTTTGTTTCCTCTTTATAAACAAATGTAGCGATGAACCAGAGAGAACACCTGACAACAAGATGCCACAGAGCAACAATACACTAATGAGTTAAACCACAGATCTACTACGGTTGGATTACAAACAGAAATCAGTGGATCAGTCAAATGCAAAAACATCATATAATAATATTAATAACTACTTCAGTTATCTGATATGAACGACTGGTCTGTTCTGTTCTTTAACATGTTTGCTTTGCTCCTGGCAGCTTCAGGATGCTGTTCCTGGATCTTGGCTTAAAAGAACACTCGAAAAATCCTCTCCCTCTCTTTGTGTGTGTGGGTTGTACTGGTGCATGTGTGTCGACTGCCAAATGTGTGTACCACCGTGTAGGTTAAGTGCATTTGTGTACAGAGTGCGTCTGCCTGCTTGTCTCACATCAATTTGATGTGTTGTAAAATCTGTACGCCAGCATATACAGCACGACTGTATGTCTGTGTTCTCATATATGATTTACATAATCAAATGCAGAGTGTGTGTGTGTGTGTGTGTGTGTGTGTTTTGCAGCCATTTGCTTGGGAGTACCCGTTTATATAATCCAGTTGGAATTGTATAATTACAGCGGTCCAGCGTAAATATCCTCCGACACTCTGTTTACATTCTGTTCCACTGAAGCCTCAAAGTGTCTCAGTCTGGGCTCAGGACACATGTGGAGTCACTTCAGTTATTATTCAAGAATTACACTTTTCATATAAATCATATAAATAATACACAGACGGCATGAGAGCGAATGTGATTCTGGAAAACGACGTAAAGAAGGCAGTAAAAAAAGTCAAGATAAGGGAAATCTGTTGCAAGTGAAACAAGGCAGCAGCTTCATATGCAAACTTGAGAGGGACATTTGAGCCAAAATGGCAGCACTGCACAGAAACGGAAAAAAATGCTTTTTTATTGTTGTTTGACTGTAAACCACACGTCCCGACCTTCTTTCTTTCTAAACGCAAATGTCTGCTCTCTTGGAGAAAACACATGAAAAGTTAAATCATTCCATCAGCTACAATATCAAAGCTTTACGAGGCTTTAAATCAGTTACAGAGCAAAGTAAAGTGACGATTTTCAAAGCACAAAGAGAAAATGGGAGCTATTGGACAGAGACAGAGTGAGATGGGGGAGAGGAGGGCCGTCTAGTGAAGGAGGGGGTGAGATGGAAATGCAAAAAGAAAGAGACAAAAAGGTGAAGAGAAAGAGGGAGAATAATGGAGACGAGAAATGTGAGGAGGAGGAGGAGGAGGAGGAATGTGTTGGCTCGGCTCCCAGCCTCAAGGATGACTCACAGCTATCTTTGTCCAGCCCAGTAACGAGAAACGAACCCCGCCTCGAGGAGTGAAAGAGAGAAAAAAGCCCACTCGCAAGCCCCCCCCCTGTTTTGCTATGCCGTTGCCACGGCAACCCGGGCCTTGTCATCAGACCTGCTAGGATGCCATTTCCACCGCACTGTGGACGCAGTGGAATAAAAAAGACGGAGAGATTTCTCTGTGGATAATTTTGAAATATCTCAAGATGGAGAGGATGTCGGGTTTTTTTCCTACTCGCCTGGAGGAGGTTCTGAACTAAACGACTGCAGCCACACGCAGACAACACTGGGCTTCACGAGAGGCCGGAACCAAAACAAAATCATCATTTAGCAAAATAAGTTCATTTATTTAAGAGCCGACTAACGTTTAAATGCTGAAAGTAAGAAGAAGAATCTCGATTTTTACTTATATTCTGCTCATATTCAGGTTCATGATTCGAATTAGGGTATCACTTTAAAAAGTTTACTAATGTTCAGAAAACACATCACTCTCCTCTATCGCTGCAGCTCCTCTTTTCAGCCTCTGTCAGAAAACACTTGGTTTTCGTTCCTGTCTCTTTAAGCCCCCCCCCCTTCCTGATGCAGCCCAGTCTGCTCTGATTGGTCAGTTGGCCCACACTGTTGTGATTGATCAACCACTTCCAGAGCATGTAGTAAATGTCGGCCTCCACTCTCGCCCTACCTGGCTTTGTTGTGGGGGGGGCGTGTCAGACTAGCAGCTAGTGGCGCAATATTTAAATGTGGGTCATGGTGTGAGTGACGAGGTGTGTCAGGATCTTCAGCAGCAGGATTCTCTTTGGGTGAGAGAGGAGCTACCGTTGCTGCAGACTTTGGACCTGTTAATGTCGCAGATCTTTTTACATTCACAATAAAAGACATTAGAGGAAAGAGAAACTGAAAAAAGCATCAGATGTCTCCTTTAAGATTTAATAGCAGCAATAATTCCAGAAGTTGTGTGCAGAAATATGTTTCCAGGTTATTTACCAGATTTTCAAACACAAGACACGAGTCTCTGCAGCTTCATTGTGTGATCTTTGCACTGATGGAGCTGCCAGATGTGTCCAACCTTCTTTACAAATCCCTTTTAGCTCCTGAGGGTCAACATGCTCTAATCTAACAGGCTGTGCTCCGCTCACTCGATGGCTCCTAATAATGTGAGGACATATTATTGGCTGCAATTGATCATGTTTAAAAAAAGGTTATTTCTCCCAGGAGGAGATGAAACACGTCCTCATTACCTATCCAGCCACAGTGACTCTAAATTATTCACAGACTGTCAACACGAAATATTATTTATCTAAAGCCATCTTCAGACTGAACTGAAAAAGTCCAGAAAATTGGGTTTGGACATTTTCAAGAGTTTGCCTTTCATTTACATCGTAATTTCATTTGAACGTCTACAGGTAAAACGTTGATATTTTCACATAATTTGAACGAACTGAGCTGATCCACAAACGAGCCGTTCTCGTTCTCACTGAAAGTTCACCAACATGTTCCTATTTGTGGCAGAAGCTGCGAGGGACTGAGGCTCCTGGGAGCTGCCCACTACAGCTGCAGTCTGGTGCTGTTTACACCAGAGCAGCTCCCCTGCAGCAGTGGGGGGGGGGGGGTCAACACTGTGCACATCTGCTGAAGTTGTGGAGAAAAAGAACGAGACAACCGCCCCACCCGGGAAACTGAGGGTTTCCCTGCCAGCGTGTTTAAAAAAATAAAAATAAAATCACAGACTCTCTGAAGTGAGTTGCTATGGTTACCAACAACTCAACACCTCGTTTGTTTCCTGTAGTTCTACACAAAGAGTTCCTCTGACATGAAGTACAAGTGTTCAATGATCCATATGGTATGTTACATAAATATACACACGCACACACGATCTGGCAAGCATATGTGGGCACATGTCGGGGGGGTTTCCCCAATGACTCACTAAGGAGTGGAAAAATAGGTGTTTCGGCCAAATTCCATATAGATCATTTAAAATGTTCCCTTTTCCGATTATAGGATTATAGCCCAACTTCCATCTTTCCATTTCCACTACGTTCAGTTTAAACACTCACAAAGCAGCTTCATGTGAAGAACACTGCAGGGAAACGGTGACTAAGAGGAATAACAGGGTTTGAGTAAACAAACACAGGGAACCAGCGCTGGAACAAGGAGTACAGTACAATACTGTGTAGAAGGGATATTACAATAAAACATATGGCAATCATCTAATTATCATTTATTCTAACTATTATTTTATTTGTCTATGTTTTTAAGAAAAGTAAATTGAGACGTCTTCAGATTTATTGTCTAGTAGCCAAAACCAAACACTCCAAGTAAAATACATTTTCAGATCAGACCAGTATCTTTTGATATTCTTGTTACAACTGTGCAAATAAAATGGAACAATAAATTCAATTTTGAAATAATGACTTTTTTTAAGGAGAAGGAAAAAAGAGGAATCTATAAATTTTATAAAGTTTCATTTAGATTAATTACATCCTTGTTTTCATCCCTGTCCATTGCTTTGTTTGTTAGTTGGGGCTAATGAATAAACTCATCAAATTTGGTTGCAGATTCAGGAATTTTATTAATTACTTTCTTGAACATTGAGAGATATGATAATGCATATTTGGGGGCCTGATTTCTATATAATAATGATAATCATTTAATTCAAACAGCACTTTTCAAGCAAATAAGCACAAAGTGTATTCCAAGGTCAAAACATATTCAACATTTAAAGATTACAAAAGGTAACAACGAGATTTAAAAGTAGCAACAGAGTCTAACAATCTAATCTGATCAAATAATCTGTGGAAGGCTGTTCCAAAGTGGAGGAGCCAGAACTTCAAAGGCTCCGTCAACTTTAGTCTTTGACCTGGACGAGGACGGGCAGAACTAAGGAGCCCGATGGGTCCGTGAGTGAGTCAGGGGCTCTGTTATTCATTTAAAGCCCTGTAAGTGATTACAAGTTTTTTTTAAGCTAATTCTAAAAGTTAGTGCAGTTTTAATGGGTTTAAGAGGAACTGTTGGGCCTTGAGAAGATGTATGGACTGTAAAACTCCATGAGGCCTGCTAGCTCACATCAACTCTGATTTTCCAAATGTGTTGTGCAACTCCGACGCAGATATGCAGCAAAGTAAACATAACAGGCTGGCACATGAACATTTCCTGTGTCTCTACTGGAATGAAGAACACATCAAGGATTGTGTGTGTGTGTGTGAAAAATCATCAGAAACCAACAACAGCGCAGCCTTTGCCAGAGGCCACCCATGCTCATCCACATGTGGCAGATGGGAACAGAGTTCTCAGTGTTTCCAGTTTCAAAGCAGAGCAAATGTCGAGCGGCGCTGATGAGCTGATGAGACGGCTACAAAGGGGGCGGGGGAGCCGGAGAGAGACAGACAGAGAGAGACAGAGAGAGACAGGACGGGCAGTGTTCATCTGCTCATGGTTTTGTTTAAGCTGTCACCAAAACAAACTGTGTTGACTGAAAAGAATTAGATGTCCTCTCTCTTTGTCCCATTCAAGCCTTGAAAAAAAAATGTACATTCGATAAAACTGTTCCTCAAACAGTGTCAGGCGGAAGGTAGAGAAACAAAGCATGGTGCCGCTCCCGCTTGTAAGTGTGTGTGTGTGTGTGTGTGTGTGTGTGTGTGTGTGTGTGTGTGTGTGTGTGTGTGTATATATGAAACACCCCTTGTTCCTCCCTGCATGATTAGTTGATGATTCATCAGGGGGTGAGTCAGATGCTGGTTGAGCCACTTTTCACTGGTAGTAAATTTGATTATCTGAAAAGATAAAAGGCCGCTTTGCCTTTTCACTTTTCACAGTGTCGTTAAATAAACCTGAAATCGGCAAGTTAAACAATGTTAGTGACGAATCCAGATAACAACTGTTCTCGTTAACGGTTGCCATGCCGACTACAAACTCTCAGTTGATCCGAACAAAAGCAAACTTCATCAGCCCACATCTTCCCATTTCCGTTCCTTAGGTTTTCTCATGTGACCAAATGTGACCATGTGTAATATGTGTTTAAAAAGTATTTCTACTTATCTTCTTAATGCATCTTTGCATCATTTTATAACTGGTTCAACTGCAGAGCCTCGACACTTTGACTGTGCAGGAACATCTTGCTCTGCCAGTAACAAGTGTTGCTCTGCTCAAGCGTCATATTTGATTGTGAACTGGTAATACACATTTTTCTCTCACAATTTGTATCAGAAGGTTTAATTCTCATTTGTATTAATAAGAAAACTCCCTGATGTTTTCTCCACCTTCACTAACGTCCATTCAACAACAACAACAACACTGAGACAAGCTGTTCTTTCCAGCAGAGCTAAAATAAAATACTCTGCAAAACGTCTGCTAACGTTAGATTTGAGCTACAGAAAATCTTTTTTTCGAGAGTTTCTGAGGATGTGACGACTTCTGGTCAACATTTGTTGCCTTACGCTACCCTACAAGGAATAAAAAAGGGATTTGCTGCCTGGAGAATAACCAAATTGTGGTTGTGGGACGAGCCTCAGCATCGAGCGCTCTCACGCGAGGCAAGAAAAAAAATGGACTGGCATTGAAAAACAGGCAGGAAACACAGGGGAGCTCGGTGGGGAGTGTGCAGCAGATCTGACAAGAGGAAGAAAACACCACAGGTCCAGAGCAGAAGTTATTTTCTGCATCTGGACGTCGCACACGGTGCCGCCTGAGCTGTAAAACACTGAAAATTACGCTTAATCATCTATCCCGAGCTTTCCTGTCATTGTCTTCACTCGGCACTGTTCCCTGTGGCAAACAGACCACACCCACCTGGCAACTCGTTAAACAAACACAAAACATGCAAAGTATTTTTCAAATTCTTGCTGGGCCAGAAGCGTGTGAGCCAGTGTGCGGAAAAAGTGTGTGTGTGTGTGTATGCGGAAATATAAACTATATTCAGGTGTGTGTATCAAACGCATTTCAAAAACAGGAAAGTGGCAGCGTATAAAATATATAGATTTATGAAGAAGGGTAGAGCTCAAACCCCTCATTTAAATCTGCTTTTTAAATTTGCCTGATTTGTGTCATCGAGATCCATGAACTACTCTTTACTCTTTTTTAGAAATGCCCTGTATCTTACATTGTTAAAGAAAGAGAGAAACAAATCCTGGATCCACCCACTGATCCAAATCTGCACCAACATTTTACGAGCCATACCACATCCTTCCACCAGGTTTTGTGGTAAACCATCCAGTAGTTTCTTGAGTAATCTCGCTCAGAAACAAACTGTCCGCCACATTTAAATCTGCTAGATCTAGAATTGGATCTTCAGCGAATTAAACACACTCTTAGATATCTGTCCCCTAAATGTGCCTGATGTTTTAAATCAAGATCCACGAATTATTATCTGGGAAATTGATGAAGTTAAACAAAGTTAAAGAAAATGAAAATTATTCCTGGATCTGACAAACATGGCGGTAAAAAGTTCAAATGACGCTAATGATCATCTGCAGTGTTTTTAACCATATAGCCAACAAAAGAGCACAGTACTGGAACTGGAATCACATCAAGATGTAAAAATGTTGAATCACATTTCCTCAAACATTAAGAGTTAATGCAAAACATGTGAGACGTCACAGACTGAAAATATAAAGTGTTTTCTTATTGCCCTGTATTGATGTTATAGTAGAACTGAGACAAACATCCCATTCAGCTCAAACGTATTCCAGAGTAAGTGAGCTCTGGAAACAGAACAATCGTTATGGAACGAACCGATTGTGACGGGAACGGTTAAAGTTGCAGAGCGACCACGATACCCACTTCCAAAGAAAGGGGAGGGTCTCCGAGTAGAGAGAGGGTGAGCGAGCATGAAGAGTCAGGAGAGAGAGAGAGAAAGAGAGCCACCATCTTAAAGTGATTTAGCCCGTTCATCAGGGGTTTGGCCGCTGCTGAAGGCTCTATGGAAACTGTAACACTATAAACTACACTCCAACACACACACACACACACACACGCACACGCTCCCGCTCCCGCCAAAACCTCTGCTTGGTACCGAGCTCTGCTGAAGTCCAACATCAGCTCTCTCATTATTCGTTCACCACTGAATCCAGCACACACACACACACACACACACACACACACAACTCCATCCAGCACATTTTTACAAGCAACATCTGTTTTCCATCGTTGAGATTTCTGTTCAACACTGAGGAGAACAAATAGTCACCGGACCCGTCAGCCACACGCTCTCAACAGGCATTGTCCAAATGAAGTCTGAACAAAAGGGTCGAAGCATTTAGATAAAAACTCTACAGTTACTCTAGTGCTGCTGTGATAAAATCTCTCCATCAAACAATCCTACACAGACATCAGAGTTTGTGTTTGCAGATATGCAAACTTTAAATTTTACAGAATAAAAAATGCTTTAAGTTAATTTTCCTAATTCAAGTTCTTGTTGGGCCTTGGTGCAGATATGTCTAGTTTTTTTTAGATATCAAATGTTTTACTCCCTAATATTTTTGTCAGGCTCTGATCTGGCTCTATCCTTTAAGCTAGTAAGTAAAAAAAAAGAATTCAGTAAAATAAAATAATCAGTTCTATAAACCAATTCACCACCTGGAAACTATTTTATAAAAAAAAAAAAAAAAACTCTTCTATAAATTCTATAAATACTCTTATCACAAAGCGCTAGACTGGATTTTTTATATTATTTAACGTTTTATGAATGATTTAATTTTACATCACTGCTGGAAAACACAAAAAAAAAAAAAAAAAAACCTCTCTCAACTCTTCTCTCCCCTCGCATGACTCAAAGTGACAGACAATTGTCTGCTGTCACATGATACAAGCTGAGATCAGCATAGGGGAGCAGGGTTTCTCCCCGAGGCGGCGAGCAGAACAGAGGACGTGATCAAACAGCCTGAGAGGAGCTGTACAGTAATAATGACATCAGCTGTGGACGCTGATCTTCTGCCTGGAGCACGGGCCGTGACGCCGAGCTTCAATTTCACCCATGAAATATTAACCTCCTTTAAAATACATGGAGCTCGTTGACTTTCGCCAAATTCAAACTTTTGCTCCACATTTACACCCCAGACTGCGCTAATGACAAATTATGGAAGATTACTGGGGCCAGGTTTAAGGAAAAAACATTTTTTTTAATACATTTTGCAATTCAAGGGTTAGGGGTAAAAATGTTGAGAATAAAGTCAAACAAAAATCTGAGGAGAAGAAGTCTTTTTATTTTCGCATTTGGAGAATAAAGTAAAGATTTAGGTCAAACATTTAAAAATATATCGATTACGGAGGTTAGCACATGTGACTTCCTCTTCAAAATTCCCTGTGTTGGTGAAATTGTGTTTCAGAATCGGTTTTAGTCACATCTTATTTTTCTTTTAGCTGATGAACGCAGTGTGATAATCAGAATTAGGTCTTTGAAGAGATTGAGCCAAGAACCGTGTTCAGGACAAACCACGCGAGTTTGGACGAGATGGCTGCAAACTGAAATAGCTGCTAATGGACAAACGCCACGATGGCGATGTTTACACAAACACTCCGACGTGCTGCAGCTCGTCTTGCTTTCACTCACTTGATACGATGGATGAGAGGAGTTCACTTGATTCTCAACACATCAACTTTATTCTAAAAATGAAAAAGGGAAGAATTCTTCCTCCTTTCTTTTCTTATGCGTTGCCTCAATACATATTAAATAATGAAGGAAGTAATCAGACTTAAATAAATGTGTTAAAATAAATGTGTGTGCTCCAGAGGCGACTGTCTGCAGTGGATATTTTTATCCATCTGTGAAACAACCAACACAGAATCACAGCAACACGGCGAGCTTCATTTTTCATCCCACTAATTACACTGAGCTAATAACAGCTCGTTAAAGTCATTCATTCTGTACAAACCTCACATGATCAGTCTGAGAGATGTCAGGAGGACGATGCTCCAGTTTTATCTGATGTGACGAAGGAAAACTTTTTTTCTAAGTATAAATCATGTATTATTGCTTCAAACCTATTTCTTATTCTTTATAATGATAATGTCGCTGTGGCAGAGTCAGTCTGAGATTCTGAAGTAAAGCTACTTCCTCCACTTTCCAAGTAGTTAAAGGTATTTTCAAAGTATAATGATGCACTTGACTATAGCGGAATAAAGCTTCAGTTTAAAAGAGAAGGGATTTAAAGACCGAACTGCTCGATCAGAAGAGGAATACAGTCTTGTTCTTTTCCATATTAGGAAGAGACTCTGAACACAAACATTTAATCTCAACAAACCCGACGTGAGCAGCTTGGATTTCTCCTGTTTATCCATAACATGGTCCAAAGATAGCTCGGATGTATACTGCTGTTACCGTAGAGACGTTTAAAATGTCCCTGCAGTTTAAATATAGGAACTTTACTCACTGAAACGTATGACTCATATTAAACCACTTCACGTGACGTCTGCGGCTACCACTCCATACCGCTCTTTGTCTTTTACTTCCCCTTTTTTCTCCTCGATACAGGTTTGGCTAATATTACAAATTCTGTTTATCACACTGTATGTGTTGCTTAGTGTATGACGTCTTTTGAAAGGATTTCTGCATTTTCTCTGATGTCAAATGACTCTGCAGGAGACTCCAGCTCACAAAAAACAAAAAGCCTTTCTAGCGAATTTACCTGAATTAAAATAACCTGTATACCTGCGAATTTTGGTGATTAAGACGTTATTAAACCATTATGACAAAGAAATGTGATCGGGGCTTAATAATTTACAGCGTCAACATAAACTTTAAGATAAATTACTATTAAAAAAACACAAATATAAAGATTCTATTCAAGTTTTCGTGAAGTCTTTTGAAAGGCTCATATCTAACATTTGCCATAAATACTAGAAGATAAGTGGTGCAAGAGAATATTCCCACTGAAGGAAATGGGGGTGTATAAAATGATAAGAGCATTTCCTGCTGTGCTCCTTGATAGCAGTGCCCTGGCCCCAACGTGACTATTCAGCCCTTGAATACAACACATGAGCATGTACAGTACATCAGTCCATCCCTAAATCTTTTAATTATATTGAGTTTAACGCTGCAGCTGCACTTCAACAAGTTCGGCCACGTTTTGGCTACAGCAGCGATTATTCTTTTAAAACATTGTCTGTTGTATATATACCAAAAAAATGTCTGAGTGCTTCGTCCACCTGGTGCCACGCCCTAAACCACACGGTGCAGAGGACGGGCGTGGCAGAGCGAGCCGAGCTAAATCCACGATTTCATGCGTTCAAAGCAGATTTGATCAGGGAGAGGCCTCGGCTGTTTACTCTGCAGCAACTCAAGAACAGTCCCACCCTTATCAGCCAAACTCAAAGAGAGCAGATCAGAGTTGAGTATTTCATACCCACAGAAATGGAGTTCGCTTTTCATTTTAGACACTTTGGACAGTGAGTGTGAAGACATACACATGCCACAAATAATAATAGTTTGTTTATAAGCATGATTACGATCATGAAACCTGATGGAAGGATGTGAAGTGCTGAAGTGCTTGGTGCTGCCCCTCGGTGCTGAGGGAAACTTGCTTTAACTTAATTATGAGATAAGGTGTTTTTCAACATTTTCACAATTCTCCCAGGGAATAATTCATGGATTTTGAGGCGATGGCATGCGAGACTCATTCTAGTTTACATACGTATTTGTAGTGAGTTGGATGCAAGTCTCGCCACTCCTCTGTCTGGGTGGAGCATTCGAAGAACAAGTCCAGCCAGTGACACTGAGGAGCCAGTTCCTCCACATAGGCTAACGTTTCATAGCTAGCAGCAAAACTGGAGGTTAGATCGGGCACGAGGTGCCAAACAAGTGCAGTATGGAAACATCGTGTAGCTCCAGGACTCATGTTTAGTCTTTCTAAGCATTTTTGCTTCCTCAACTTACATACCTGGCTTCACTCGTCATTTTACAACACCACATTCCGCCCTCTGCCAAATTATGTGGAATCTCTTTTCCACGGTTTTAAATTATTAACGAGTCAGACAGTGGCGTCAGGAGACACGGCCCAACAGTTTGCCTCGGGAGGGAGAGCATGTGTTTGTTGGAATAGTTGTGCATACAAAGACGGGTCTGTGAGAATTCGCCGCGTCGTGCCTCTGGGCGAAACAGGTGTGTCCAGTCAACTGCTCTGAGCTGAGGGCTCCACCTGTTCCTGTGTGTTCCGTCAAACTCGGGGACGTCAAACAAAGAAAATCAACATATTGTGAGACACAGCGCTCCAGTGTTTACTGTGTCTGTTACCATCTGAAGCTCAGTGCGCAGTCCAGAGAATCCCTTCAGTGTGTATTAATAAACCTCACTTCCCGTTACAGTGAGTCCACAGTCAGCCCATTCCAGAGGCCTTGAGAAGAAAAACCTCTGAGTCACCACCCCCGTCGTTCCAACCAAGACTCCCAGAGATCCATGGCAACCAAACAACAAACAGGCCGGCTAAAGTCTAACCGATAAAGCCGGCCCAGGCTGGACTCTGATTTTCTTTCCACCACACGTGCGTCATTACGATCTACTTCCTAGGAAACTACTGCGGGAGCCTTTCTCTACTCCTGCAGTTGAAGAAACAGAAGGAGCACAGTGACATGGAGGATATTATGGAGATTAAAGATAAATAAGTGATAAAACGTTTCTCTCAACACACACTGGCCTTTATCCGGAGAACACAACAGAGTAAACATCCTCACCCACCTACAGTGCGTGTGATCAAATTTACAAACCGTGGATTGATGACCACCACTGACGCCACAATGAAGGTCGACAGCCTTATAGGCAGCTGCAGAATATAAATGAGCCACATTAAGGACACATTTCCTGCAGAGCTCAATATCTTAAATGTATATTTATATGAGCAGCAGGCATGAGCCACTCCCACTGAGTTATGTACATTCACTCAACATGTTTAACAGTCCTGAGTCAACAATGTCAATCTTAGAGAAAAGAACACAACAGCACTAAAACCGATCCTGTGTGCAGTCAGTGAACACACACACTGTTTCAACAATCAAAGTTTTTGAAACCTGAGTGTTTAATGTGTCTTTTTTCTTTATTCTGTTGCTTCTCCTCTCTTTTAAAAAAAAGAGAATCTGCTAAAAGGGAAACTGTGAATACAAGTGAACGCAGTAGAGGAGAAAACGACTTCTCTCACCCGAGGGAAACTTTGCCAGGACGGTCATAAATTCCTCCGCAGCCACTACAGGCTGACGTTCACGTGTGTATCTGGAGTTACAGCCGAGGATAAAACACAGATTTTTGGTTTCCTTGGAAATTACTGTGGGAGCTGTCGCTGCTCTACTTCTCTCTGTAGCTGCTCTACTTCTCTCTGTCGCTGCATGTGAGAACGGAAAGTTTCCAGAACTTTTCCAACCCCCTGGTAAAATGTCCAAAAAATGTGAGAGTGACAAATTTCCTGTTGTTGTGAACGCGTCTGACTGGAACAATCTCTTACTGCGTTCTTCGTCTATGAAAAAAGCAAACTTTGGAAATTGTCCAGAGAATTGAGTCATATCTTAAAACTGGGATAGTGAGCCTAACAGTTTATTTTATGTCTTTATATTGATCTATACTTGTGTCAGTACTGTGTAAAATCCTCAGTTTCTTTAAGCAGCAGACTCACACGCTGTAATCAAAGACATTCTATCATTAGAGAAGTCATTTATATTTAAGGTGTATAAAAGGTGGAGTCCATTTATCTGGAGGTGTGTTATTTCTAACACCCCCGCAGGCCTGAAGTGACATAATTGCACTCGTCAAATGAATGAACCATATGAACTTTAACCAGCAGGAATGTCACCTACAGTGACTCCTCACTGCATTCCCGCTGGGAAACTAGAGTGTTGCACTGCCTCAGTCGTGCTGAACAACCACAGGTGTGAACCGCACAAAATGTATTATTACAGCGTTCAGAGACATGTTTACGTGTTGTGACTGCAGCTCCACCTTAACCACTACGACGAGGTGGTTTGGCACATTACACACAGACAAGAATGTTGAAATGCTGTTGACTCTGGAACATTTTGAACCAGGGACGCTGGAAGTCGGGGAGAGCTGAGGCTGCTGAGACAAAGTGTATGAGGGGACGTCACAGCAGCACAACCTTAAGGATTTTTGCATTAATCCGAATTGACAAGAATATTTTAGACCAGTTTATAGAACATTTTAAACTTCAACAGACAGCCGACTTTGGCTTTAATTGCTTTAAGGCCATTCAATAAATCTTTTATGAGACTTTATTATCTCACTTTTGTGTCTTAACTAACAGAGCAGTAACTACTAATTTTGTTGCATGTAATCCAATACTGCTTGATGCATAATGAGCTGTGTGTGGCTGAATCCATTTTTGTGACATCACTGTCCCTTCATGCTCCTCCTACCTGGCTTTCAGCTCCTTGTGCTCCTCCCTGATCTTGCTAAGCTCCAGCTGCAGGCGTGCTCGCTCCCTGGCCACCTGGTCCAGGGTCTTGCGGGCGTCGGCCAGCTCCGTCTCGTAGGCACCCTTCATGCCCGACAGATCACGGGTGACCAAGGACTCGGACTCTGTGATGCGCATCCGCAGCCCGGCATTTTCAGACTCCAGCGAGCGCACCTTGTCGATGTACACTGCCAGACGGTCATTGAGGTTGCACAGGTCCTCCTTCTCCTGCAGCCTGGTGATGCGGGCAGGCGAGAGGGTGCCGCTGGCACCGCGGCTGGTGCGTTTCTGGCTCGGGGTTTCCATGGCAATAATGGCTCAGCAAGAGGTGCAGAGGGGGTGAGTCACTGGCTGTGGAAGAGGAGAGCGAGAGAATCAGAGTTGATGAAAACTACAGTACAGGCCTGTCTTCCCCGGTATGATACACAAACCCACAGTCTGAGTCACATGTTACACTTTAATGGAGTTTCTATGAGGAAGTGTCTCCTTGTCTGGGCCGCACGCCTTCACTGATGAGTCTGCTCATAGTTCTGAATGAGATTCTCCAAGATCCTTTTTCCAAATCAGGAAGCACATCTATAAAACTTGATTTAATGTCTCTACTGGACTCGGAGTGCATGGAGTTAAACAGGACTGGCAGAGGTCGCCCACAAGTATGTGAACACAATTATTCTAAATGGAATGCATTGGTTTTCTTGCCCTGTCCTACTCCTACTCCCCCTGACACCTTCCCTTATTCACACAGCTATTTCCACTGTCACAACCTACACTGCCCCTGGCTCCACTGAATCCTTGCAGGAGTTGTTCAGCCACTTCATGCAGCTCACTACTGAGAAAACATGTTTCCTACAAACAGCAACTCCCACCTTCAGCTCACTCACAAGACAATGAAATACTTTCATAATTACTCTGAAAACATGAAGCCACGACCAGGGACAGAAAAATAAACAAACATCTGTCTTTCTCTGTTTTCTCAAAAATAGCTTTTGGAGAAATGGAGGCAAAGCACAAAAAAAAAAAAAGAGGCTTGAAGTCGCTGCACAAGTCATAATACCAAAGTGTTGACTCATAATATACACAAATGCTGCAGGATGTCCTGATAAGGAAATGGATTCCCTGTGTGGCTGTTTAGATGAGCACTAACAGGGAAATGAATAAAAGAGGGTGTTTTATTTTTCATTTTCTAATTCTGTATATTTGTTTTTATAGTTGTAATCATAAGCATTAAATTCAAATAAGCGCCCATTTTGAATTTAATATGCCTCCAACATTGTAAAAGGTACGAAAAAGTTATTTATTCCAACAGAGCTCCAACCTACAATCATAGAAGAATTCAGTGATATTAATAAACGTACGAGCCCTGTTATTATCCACTGTGACGGAAAGGATTCGACCTAAGAGCTTTTTCATTCCTCTGCAGCTCCTCCACTCACAACCTTACAGCCGTTTCCCAGAGAACAGCAGGAAAGCCTTCTCCAGTTTGGTTCACGAGTGGGTGGACGCACCAAACTTTGCCATCCATCCCCTCACCGCCCATTACCAAGAGTGCGCACAAGGACATGCACGCCCATGTGGGTGGGATGGCTCGCATGCAAACGACGTGTGCACACGCCCACAGGGGCAAACCCGTGTACTCACAAGTACTCTCTGGACTTACTTTGAATAAATGAAGCATCCATTTACGCTCCTGAAACGTGCCCAAGCATTAACAGGTGCTGTCTGATGTCCCGCTCTTGAACAGCAGGCATTAACCGAAGCTGAAACTTTTTTTGAAAACTTATTCCACAGCGCCTCTTGCCAGAAAGGATAAAAAAAAATGGCTCGGAGCAGAGTGAACAAGAGTGAACAAGCAACAACATCATGAGCACATTCTTTGCACAACAGTAGCACTGTTTGTCAGTGACCAACACGAAGTCTCAGAGGGAGACGGGAATCTGTGGAAGCTCTCTGAACCTTACCTCTGCTGTTTGAGAACCTCTCCACTGCAGCTGCTGAGAGGGAGTGTGTGCAGGAGCTGTCTGGAAGTTTGTCTGCTGGTGTGTGGGTGTGTGAGTGTGTGTGTGTGTGTGTGTCCCTACCCCAGAGGAGTGCAGAGAAGAGGATCCGTTGAATAATGCAGTCTTGCTCTCTTGCTGGTGGGTGTGTGCTCCTTTGGCTCGTGCCCTGAACTGCTTTGCTGTCGCTCACTGCACATGTACCTTCTACTGGAAAAGGGAGAGAGGGGAGGGAGCACGAGAGAGGGGAGGGTGGGGCAAGGAGGAGGAGTCAGGATACACAGACTGTTTATGTGTGTGTGTGTGTGTGTGTGTGTGTGTGTGTGTGTGTGCGTGTGTGTGTGTGTGTGTGTGTGTGCAAACAGCAGCTGCTCAGCTTTATCTCTCCCTGCTCTGTCCATATCTTTTCCTGTCTCATTTCGCTCACAGCGCCCTCGCAGACACACTGACCTCAGCGACTCAGTGCAAGTGGTCTGTCAGTAAAACGCAGGACACGGCGATGACACTGAGCAGCTCCCAGGTGGATGCAAGCGTGTGACTCTCACCCTCCTGCTATTTAGACTGCATTATTTACCTTAGCCCCCCATTTCTGGTGAAATACAGATGTGACAGCCGACTCCAGAGCAAATACACGGGAGAGGAATTCATGTTTCAGTTCCATGTTGAAAAAAAGGAAACTCCTCACTGCTGTGGAAGGGATCAGAGATCATCTCAGACACACAACCCTGCAAAGAAATCTAAGTAAATCTGAAGTACATACAGATCCTTCATCTTCTCATCTGTTTGTCTGCTGCTGTCCATGGCAGAAAAATAACCTGCCAGCGAGCTCGTCTGCTGAATCCAAGGAGGAAAAAGTCCACAAATGTCTGATATTATATTCCCAGTGAGCGATAGAATAGTTCCCACAAGTCATCCTGAAGGTCTAAAGGTCCAACACTCAAACCCAGGCGGATTCTGGTCTTATATTTATTTCCTCGGGGTGGAGTTAATGGAATCACAGGTCCAATCAAGTGCTGATGCAGAGGAACAAGTCGTTTTCTATGTGTGTCCGTGTGTGTGTGTGTATGCATCTCCGCACCATGGAAATGCCAGTTAGTCCATCATGTGTGTGAGTGTGTGTTACTGTGTATATGCGCATGTGGTTAAACAAGGGGGCAAGACAGCATCTCTGTTTTTGGGCATGAGGCAGGCTCAGTGGCTAAAGGGAGTATCCTGGCTGCACCGTGGCCTTCCAGTGGAAACAGTCAGTCTCTAAAGCAGCGTTTCTGAGTCACTCGTCCATTTGCTAACAACCCAGGGTTTTTTTTTTTTCCAGTAGCCTCCTTCTCTCTACCGCTCCTTCTTTCTCTCTATTTCAGGCTATTCAGGCCCTGTGGTGTTTCCATGGGAGTCACACTGAGACAAGAATACTTGGCTGGCGGGGCCACGTTCCTCAATGAGCTTTTCTATGAATCTTTAGTTTTCTCGTGTTGTCTGTGCCCAAACAAACAAACGATGAAGTCTCATTACAGACTCGATCACGTCAGAACAAGAGGCAAGTTAGATCTTAAAGCAGAAAAGGTCGATAAACATATGTCCCTACATTACAGAACAAATCTGCAGGTGATTTATCAGTAATGAGCTCATGGTCTGCACATATTGGATTTTAAGAACAAATCTAATGCCTTCCTTACTTGTTTGTTTCTAGTTGTACTTTCATTAAAACTGAGAAAAGCCCTAAACACATTTAAGAAGTTGTTATCAGCAAATGTTTGGCCTTATTGTCTTGAAACGTAAATCTAAAATAGTCGATTACTTTTCTTGAATGCGTTTACTCCTGTTTTATCTTTGCTTCTATCAGCCAGGACACAACTGTCTGTAAAACTATTTCCCAACATCAGTAAAACGTCGGAGGACATTTTTGGAAATAGACACCGAGAGGCACGTCGATAGTTGCAGTGGATTATTCAGATTTACTCATGAAGTCTTAAGACAGGAATGGGCATGACACACTGTGATGCAAGGCAACCACACCAGAACCAGAAAAAAGAGGGTTAGCAGTCAGTCCTCGTCGTTGCCTCTCGCCCCCCCCCCCCACGGCATTCCAGGGCAGGGAAAAGGGCGTGGCTGTTGTGCAATCTATAGGTTTTATTTCTCCATCATCATCTCTCCTGGGAGAGGAGCGATGACAGAAGACTTTCAGCTAAGTTCACATTAAATCATAGCAAGAATTATCACGATGAATGTCAAATATCTTTTTCTTTCAAGTTTAAAGTTGCTCCTGAGTTAAGGTTGTGGTTTTAGACTCTTCTTTGTGTTTCCTAGACAACAGACAGACACAGCTCTCACACATGCACTGCAACACATGGAAAAACTCCTCTATTTCAACATCACTTCCTTTCCTACATTGACAGTGTCCCACGTCCAGATTATTTTCCAGATAAGACGATGATAACAGCTGTGTATAATTCAATAATTCACAGGAGCATTAATCTTTCATGTGACAAACTACACCCGTCAGTTACTCAGAAACACGTTGAAGGACAGTTAACGTGTTTCTGTGTATCCGGCTTTGCTTTGTATCTCAACATCTGCTCCAATTCTAAAAACAGTCAGCGTTACCTCTGTTGTTCAAGATACGATTGTTCACATATCTGCATTAATCATTCATAAAAGACTGTTGTTGTATCTCTATCCAGTGCACAAGCGCCTGCTGCTTTGGAAACAGAAATACAGAAACCGACTCTGGTTTTTTGGGGGTTTTTTGGGGGTTTCTTGGGGGTTTCTTGGGGGTTTCTTGGGGGTTTCTTGAGAGTAAAGCTAAGTATCAGTTTGATGGGCAGTGTATTTCTGTGCATAGAGGCAGTACTGTGATGATAGAGCCAGAGCAATCCCCAACTACTGTGGGTTTAAACTTGTTTCCCTCTGGATGTTGCAGCCGTCTCACCTTGTTGTCAGTGTCTCATCTTCTCTGTGTCAGTAAAGCAGAGACACCGAGGGAGGCTGGGACTATACCTCAGTGTCTTACTGCACTCAGGTACAGTTCTGAGGCACTGCTTCGACTCCACTGGGTTTTCCACACAACAGTCTCCAGAGAAAACCGAACGCACACAGTGAAGCTCTGAGGTCACAAACTCCTTGTTGATTAGATAAGTCAGAGGAGAATGGTCAGACTGGTTGGAGCTGGCTGAAAGGCTATGGTAACACAACTAACCAGTCTTTACAACGGTGGTGAACAGAAAAGCATCAGAGAATGAAGGAGACATCGATGTTTGAGGATCACAACAGAAGATCGTGTCAGGGTCGACAACAAGAACAGAAATGTGAGGCGGCACCAACACTGGACAGCTGAAGACTGAGAAACGAAACCTGCTGAGTTAAGTTGTTGCTTTATCTCATTTTATTTCATTCATGTACTTTTCTTCATGTGTTTTTATTGTACAGCGCTTTGGTCAACTTTGTAACAAGTGTTTTGAAAGGGGCTTTTTAAGTTATTTTAAGTCATTTAAACCAATTTAATCTTCAGTCATAAAACTTAATTATTTTTAAATCCCAACAATTTTCAAATTATAATGAAATCGAACTTCACAAGGTCTTGAATGAAATTTAAATGTTTCAAAGATCTGTGTTTACTTATAAAAATAATCTTACATAGTCTGTAATCCTCAGTTCTACTTAACTTAATGTATTTTTAATCTGGTTTTATTCTCTGTATACATGTATTTTTAATTTGTTGTGTAATAATATACATTTTGTACTTGTTGCGTATGATTGTGTTTTCTTCAATCAATAAAGAATAGTAAAAAAGTTCTCTCATAAATGTTGCTGCAGCTCTGTGCGCTTCTCTGGCGCCCCCTGTCTTCCCCTTACTGTTCTGTTTGACTACACACACACTTAAACATTCACACGCGTACACATTCACACACACACGTACACATTATCACATACACTCACACGCACACACAATATTGAGTCATTCACAAGTAGGCTGCAGTAGAAGCTGCGAAGCGCCATCCGCTGGCTGACACACTGAATGAAAACATATCTGTGAACATGGGTCACAGGGTTCAAGAGCTGCTGCTTCAACACCCTGCATATCTGTCTGTGTGCATGTCTGTGTGTGTGCATGTCTGTCTGTGTGCATGTCTGTCTGTGTGCATGTCTGTCTGTGTGCATGTCTGTGTGGATGTGTGCATGTCTGTGTGTGTGCATGTCTGTCTGTGTGCATGTCTGTCTGTGTGCATGTCTGTCTGTGTGCATGTCTGTCTGTGTGCATGTCTGTGTGCATGTCTGTGTGTCTGCATATCTGTGTGCATGTCTGTGTGCATGTCTGTCTGTCTGTCTGCCTGTCTGTCTGCATATCTGTCTGTGTGCATATCTGTCTGTGTGCATGTCTGTCTGTGTGCATGTCTGTCTGTGTGCATGTCTGTCTGTGTGCATGTCTGTCTGTCTGCATGTCTGTGTGCATGTCTGTGTGGATGTCTGTGTGGATGTCTGTCTGTGTGCATGTCTGTGTGCATGTCTGTCTGTCTGTGTGCATATCTGTCTGTGTGCATGTCTGTCTGTGTGCATGTCTGTCTGTGTGCATGTCTGTCTGCATGTCTGTCTGTATTTCTGTGTGCCTGCATGTATATCTGTGTGCATGTCTGTCTGTCTGTATGTATGTCTCTATGTCTCTATGTCTGTGTGCATGTCTGTCTGTCTGTCTACCTACCTACCTACCTACCTGTCTGTCTGTCTGTCTCCGTGTCTCAGTAACATATGTAAGAAGTAAAGGAGACAAAACAATTCAGCACATTAAATCATCGTCTCACCTCGTGTCTCCAGAGAAGTTGTCTCCTCTGATGCTCTCGAACCTCCGCTCTCCACTTTGACTCGATCTTTACCCACTGACTCCGTTTCTCTTGAAATAAAACGACGAGACAGGAAGTCCAGTGTCGCGTCCTCAGCAGCCACCTGTGAATCAATGCACCTGATTGCACTGCTGCTCTCCGCCAATTACAACTGTGCAGCCTGCGGGCGCCACCTGGCGGCCGTAATTAACCGGCCAGCCTCCTAATGTGGTTGTTCTTAGTGAAGGCAGTAAATAATCTGAAGACTCTGAAACAGACTCAACACACATCCTGACAAGAGGTGGGATGTAACTAAGTATTTTTACTCGAGTATTTACTTGTATATTTGCATTTCAGGGGCCAGATTATTACTTTTTATTCCATTACATTTATCTGGCAGCTATAGTTGCTTTACAAATTAAGATTTTTCCAATCAAAATACACAATATGATTTTTCCTTATCAACATTAATACAGTTGGTCAAATGTATCTTCACTTCAACCACGTTCCTCAGTTGAACTTTTACTTTTACAGTAAAAGTAAGTAAATACATGTATTTATTCATTTATTTAAATTCCAATCAATCTTTCACTCATCTGATTAGTATTAGCGCTGCTCTCCTGTGAGTCCAGGGTACATATATAAGAATGTGTATTGTATATTTCTAGGTATTTGCTTGTATTTGCTTTCGCTGTTTGTCTTTGAGCCTTGTTAAAAGCTCTATATAAATAAATAAAAGTATTTCACAAGAAAAATAACCAAATCAAAACAAACAAGGTCTCTCAGTAGAGCACATACTGTTCCCTTAAATTCAATCAAGCTGCACCAAATGATCTGGATCTACATCAAACTGGACCCGTATCACATCCTTCATCCAAGTTTCGTGGAAATCCGTTGAGTTGTTTTTTAATAATCTTTCTTACAAACAATCAAAGAGTCAATTAAAACACATCGGTTGGTACGATATGTTGATCAGTTGTACTGGTGTTAAGATTTCAGGTTTCATATCAGATAAAGTTCTAAATACAACTTTTTCCACAATAGTAAAATGAACCTAATGCACCGGCATCTTGTTACTGTTACTGCCATACTTCTACATGAAGTTATATTTCCAGAGAAGTATTTTTAGATTGTGGTATTTCGACTTGTACTTGGGCGAAGGATCTTATTACTTCCTCCACCACTGGATTCCCATTTCCTCTTCTTGCCTCAGAAAAGTGTTGTTATTTCACACCACAGTTCAGATACCTGTGATCTCAACTGTTATCAATACACTTGTCTGTCAGTAGCATGAGATGAATGAAATAACTCAGGTATTCATTTCACTGGGGGGCCTCCCTGGAGAGTCCTCGGGGGCCCCGTGACTCCACGGACCCCACGTCGGCAGTGATTGATACACTGACCTGAGCTGCGTTTCACATGAATTGATAATTTAATCAAACAGGCAGCCAGGGAGCGTCATACAACTGTTCCTCAAGGCGACGATAGCAGCACGACTGCCACTATCAAGCAGTGCAGATGGCCCAGAAGAATGGTTTAATTCCCCCTGATCCCAAACTCATTCTATATGCAAACAAAAGCACAAATTAAAAACAACTGTAGGGATGCTGGAGATATTTTACAGAGGGGGGAAACATTATGTAACAGCTGAACATGACTTTTACATGTTACTCAGCTGTAAATGGTTTGTTTGCATTCATGCTGTCGGTCATCAGGAGGCGTCACACCGGAGAATGTGGCCCTGCTTGTTGTTCTGGGGCTGATACTTTACCTTCAGGGCAGAACAGCTGCAGGGCTGTTTGTCATCTGAGATTCTGAGATGACAGAATAACCCGACGGACGAAGATGTACACATTTGATGTTTTGACGCAAATGTGGAGCCTTTCAAATTTCCCATGAGGAAGATCCAACCCACGAAAACTATCCTCAGAACCAGAATTTAGCGAAATGGATCCAAACCGTAAACATGTTATATTGTGGTGCTTAAAAAACCAAGGGATCTACAGAGAGAAATACTTTAAACTACACCATTCAAAACTTCACTTTAGATAGAAGTACAAAAAAGTACTTTTCAAATTTACATTTTTAAATGAATTTTATTCCATCAAGGCCATTTTATTTTCCCATGATAACCCAGAGAGAACTGTTCTTCAGGCAGCTGTGTGTACATTTAAATTAAAAACAAAAGAAATATACAACACTGGTGTCCAGATTTCATTTTCCATTTCGAAGCCTGTACTCTGGTTTTTCCCATATAGAAATGAACTGATTACAGAGAGATGAGCTTTGTCTTTGACTTCATTCATTTGAAGAAGATGTGTCAGGCAGAAGTTAAAGCAGAATTGAAATATTTTACTGAAGTAAAGGTAGAAATAACACAAAGTTTAAAGTCTTTTATCCTATTCAAAGTGTTATTTACAGAATATTAGCAGCAAATAGTACTTGAATAACCAAAATTCCAGAGTCATTATGCAGAAAGCCCCTTCCACAGTGTTATATCGATTTATATAATATAGTTGTATTACCTTTAACGTTGTAGCTGGCAAACTACTTTATCAGTTTTGTCGTTAAGCCATAAACATGCATCTTATACAGGTATTTCTATACGTGTGAAATAAATGAAGCTGAGTAGATGTTCTTTCCCTGTGACATTAAGTGGAGTAGACATACTTAAAAGCCTTATAGAGGTAGTCAAGTAAGTAAAGCACGGATCCTTCTAACAAGTACTGTGGTGCAGTACTTGAATAATTACTTTCCACCAGTGGAATTAAGCAGCATAACATGTTAATACTCAAGTAATAATGTACTTACAGTATAAATAAGTACAGTACTTGCATTAATGTACTTTATTACTTCCCATCCCAGATGAATCATGCCTGGAAATTACACTAATGGTTTCAGAGACGATTATTTTGTATTCTTGTGTAAGAGTTTTTTTCTAACACGCCTTCAGAATTTAGTGAGTAACTCTCTTAATTAAAATGTGACCCTAACAGTGTGTTTCTGATCCTGGTGCAGATTTCTTTTGTCTTTCATTGTGTACAGTAAAAATCAATATGTGAGGCAACTGACATCGTCTCCAATACGTTCAACCAAATGAGAAACGGGCGCCGAGGAAAAAATAAACCCACCAAGGATTCAAAGCTCTGTGTGACGCGTGCGTGTGAGATCACCACAATACGGGAAGCAAGTGGTGAGGTGAGCCTTACTCATCACTAGGCGTGTCACTCGCTGTACAGCATCAATGTGATTAGAGACAGACAGGCGGGGGATGGGGGGTGGAAAGAGGGAACGTGAGTGAGAGAGTGAGAGAGAGAGAGAGAGAGAGCGATGACCTAATACCCGTAAAAAGCAATGAAGTCATACTACCTGACTCATATTCCCAGCTGACAGCAGCAGCTCTCCCAATCACAACATCCCATTGCCTTTGTGTGTTAGTGTGTGTGTGCGTGTATGTGTGTGTGTGTGTGTGTGTGTGTGTGTGTGTGTGTGTGTGTGTGTGTGTGTGTGTGTGTGTGTGTGTGTGTGTGTGTGTGTGTGTGTGTGTGTGTGTGTGTCAAAGGGTGTGAGAGCATCACAGCAGGTGAGGAACGACTGCACTCACCCGATCATTCAACAAACTGTCATGCACCGAGATTAAAGATGAAAAGAGAAGAGCTCTAAACAATGAGCTGATCGATCAGAAAAGAGATATTTTCTTTAATCATCAGTTGTTCATTTCTCAGCTCCTCTGATTTCAGCTTCTCCAATCAGAGGATTTCTTGTTTTTTGTTTGGTTGTCGTTTTTTTGGGGCAAAACAAGCAATTTGAACTTGTAATTACCATTTTTTCTCAATGTTCTTTATACTTATAGAATAATAAATGATTGGATTCATATAAATGATTAGAAATAACACAAACTGTGAAAATAACCAGGTGTGACCCTACACACAGCTGAGGCTTGGGATAAGAAAACACTTTTCGCTCTCTCCCTCAGACAGAATAGTTTTTTACCCCTGTTCATTAGTTGGTTGACTTGTTTGACGTCAGGATGATTACACAAAAACTACCAAACAGATTTCCATGAAACTTGATGAATTTTGGCATAGATCTGAACAAAGGGGCAGATCCAGGAATTGCACTTACTTTCTTTAACATTGGCAATTTTTGACATTTTCACCAATTTCCCAGGGAATAATTCATGGATTAGGATGATCGATTTCAGGCATATTTAGGGAACTGATATTTATGAGTGTGTGAAATTTGGGGCAAATCCAAATAAAAATCCAAATCTAGTGGATCAAATCACAGATCATTGTAAAAGATGAAGAAGCAAATTCTTTAGAAATTACTCTGATGTGGCCTGAAACTAATTACATACAAATGAGACCATGTGATTTTAGCTTTGTAAGAAACAACCAGCAGTAAATCATGTCTGTCCAGGGTCCACATGTCAAGTCCTGTCCTAGATTATTCAAAGAAAATCTGCGAGAAGAACACATCAGCTCAGTTTCAGCTTTTATTTATAAAAATAAAGCGCGGTGGATTCATTTTTGTTGACTTATCCTGAAGATGTAACAGTTTGTAAAGAAAACTCCTCATGATCCGGTTTCCTGTGTGATGGATAAACCTGCAGAAAAAAACCTAAACATTTACTTTAAGAGTGATGAGGATCTTATTTTATACGTGTCCATCACCGCTGCCTCCAACTCTCTTTTGAATACAGATAGAAGATATTTCAACTGTGACAAAAAACATATATACTTAAATATGACATAACTGAAAAAATAAATTACAGGCAGGAAAACCCCAGACACACAAAGTGGCCTCTGCGTGTTCTGGTTCATCTGCTCAGCTGATCGACTTCAGGGCGCTCGTCAGCTTCTGAGCACAAGATGTGGTATCATTTGCATGAGGTCTTACATCATCCCTGAGAGCCCGTTCACTATGGCATCAGCACGTGGTGCTTAGCCAACATGTCCCTTTGTGCTCGCAGGAGCCTCATTCAGCGGACAGCGGGGCACCAGAAAAAGTCTTGAAAGGGACATCTGGCCGCGGACGTCCTTTAGGGATTCTCCGACTTGTCTTTACAGCCTATTAAGCCTGTCCTCTTTGAGAAACAGACACAGTCCATATAGGGGAAAGCAATATTTGCATGGACTCCTGGACAAAGAGGTTGGTGTGTGTGTGTCTCAGCAGAGCAGTTACACACAACAGCATCTCCCCAAAGATGCCAGTCAGCCTTTCTTTCGTCAAGGGGGTAAAAAAAAAAAAAAAGAAGAGAAACAGCACCAGTGTGACGAACAGATGGTCAAGATCATTGAGTTTTTTATGTGCAAGTAACATGACCTCAGCACTCTGAGCTGCACAAGTATCCCATAGCTAACACACACACACACACACACACACACACACACACACACACACACATGCACACACAAAAACAAGTGTACAAATGACAGTCGCTGCCTGCAGCTATTGGCAGTGAGGTCAGAGTGAAAAGCAGAGCTGCTGTGGACCATTCAGATCCAGAGAAGGTTTAGTTCAGGGTCACAGAGGTCATGTGGCACAGCCGCATCACCACCAATCAGGCCTCCAACAAGGCGTCACCAAATTCACAAATCCAGGCAGAGAGGGGTGTGTGAAGGGGGGAAACTCTACCCCGGATCTATGCTTTGTATTGATTGGAGCTCTGGACTCCCAGCGGACCCTTTCTAATGGAGCCAGACGACCTCTTGGACACACACCCGCTGCACCGCAGGGAGTCTGGTCCTTGCGTGGTTCTCGTCCACCATCCCCGTCTACGGCCTCGCCCAATCCTCTGGCCTCTCCACTGGGTGGGGACGGGATTGGGGGCAGACCCCCTGGGCCCACCCTCTGGTCCTTCACACATCACGCTATTCTGCTCTCCTCCTCCTGCTGCTGTGTTTTGACTTTATTTTATCCATGTTGTTTGGTGGAGCGGGGGGGATGTTTTAATCCTGGACTCAAACCAGGAGTCTCCCTGCGAGTTCTCATCTGCAACACGCCCTGGGAGAATGCACCCCTTCCTGATTGGCACCCAGAGAGCGCGTCTAGACTATGATTACACATGCAAATACACCTGCTCCGTCTTCCTGCCACTATTTTATCACGACAATTATGTTGTTTCTATTTTCAGTGGCTGCTGTTTGGGAAATTTGTGATTATATTGTTGCTCCTTCCTATGTGTTATTAAAAGGCAGAGGGTGTTCTCACAGGAGAGGCTAAAATATTCATGCTGGATCTGCTCAGTCTGTCACAGAACCCCAAATGGAAGACGGTGTGTTTCTGTCAGTACAGTTACAGTGTGAGGAAAACACCGCACATGACAGGGGGGGCTAAAAAGCACAAACGAGCCACAGAGTGAATTCAACACCTCCCCCGGGAACATGAACACACAGGCTGACTGGTTTCACCCAAATTTTATTTAACAGCAATTTATGTAGAAAAACAGAAAAGTTCAGTGTTTCCCTCGAACACGTGTGTGCGTGTGTGTCTGTGTGTGTGTGTGTGTGTGAGGAGATGTGTATTTTGAGATCTGATGTTTTCTCCACGTAAACATCCCCCAGAGTTTGCCTTGTCATTCAGGTGGCCTTATGCAACACATAGCCACTCACTGTACATCCCAGCATGCATATGGGCAGATGGTAACAGCAGGACGAGCTGGAGTTAAACTGACACTCCGAGGAAGCCGAAAAAACATCCGAGCTGGATAATTATACACCAGCTCCAAAGCTTTATTTACGACTCAGTAATAATAATTCACAACTCAGTCGTGAGGCTAATACAATTATGGCAAATTAGATTTTATTTGCTTCTGTTTTTTTTATTTGTTGACAATTCATGTAAGATTGTTAATGGGGATTAATTTAAGTTGGAGATACTTTGTTGTGTGAACCCCTGCAAATCAAAAAAAAAAAAAGAAAAGAGAAATGAGAGCAGAAGCTGACTGGATGCAGAGAACTGTGTTGATTTGTGTTATTTAATTAGTGTTATTTCTACAACTGCAGTTTGGGTCTTTGTGTTGTAGCACGACCATGCCGTCAGGCGTGGCTTCTGTCGAGGACATCTTGGGGAGTCTGTGCGCGAATCGAACGGCGCGGTTCTTTGTTCACCGGAGCTGCTGCAAAATCTTTCTCTTTTTTTTTTTTATCCTTCTCTCTTTTTTTTTTTTTTTTTTTAAAACGGGGGGGAAATGTGCGAGGGCTTTTCTGAAGTCCCCCCCGCCCCCCGCCCCGCTGCATAGGGTCTGCAACGACTGTCTGACAACTCCCTTTCTCCTCCTCGTATACAGCCCCCCCCCTCACCCCCAGACGCCCTCTTTCCCTCCTATACATAACATCCTCATGCGCAACGGCGCCAGAAACAACAACGCGGTGACCTGCCGCAAAGCACGGCTCCATGGAGGTGGGCGGACCCCCTCCTCTCTAAAATAAAAAAAATGTCACTAACTCCTTTTCGCTCCCACGTTTTCATTTCATGTCAGATCATCCTTGATTCCCCCCCCCCACCCCTGTTCACCACCACGCGGGAGCCGCTGGCTTTGTGTCCTAATGCAGCAGCGCTTCATGACCATGTGCGCACTGTACTTCCACCTTTGTCATACGCAAGTGTTTACATCCCGCACGGCTCCGCTTACATAAGTTACCTACATGCGGTGCGAGGGCTACACTGCAGCTCCGCGGGATTTACGTTGAGATAAACCCGGAGTGCGGTGCGGGAGCCGGGCGAGGAGGTGTTTTTTTTTTTTTCCTTCCGCTCGGGAGGGCGACGGGAGGCGGCTCGACGCGCGGTGCCACGGGCTCGGGAACCTGAGACGGAGTGGTACAACGGGAGGGCGGCTCGTTTTGTCTCGGCGAGGAGGGGAGCGGAGTGAACCAGACTGGGTGGAGCAAACACATCGCCCAGCCCCATCTATCGTGCAGACGGCCTTGTGTCCCGTTCGCCCGGAGCTCGCAGAGACGGTGAGAGTCTGGCGGACGGAGAGAGAGGGGGCCGGTCTATGGGAGGGACTAGCGCAAAGGGGGGAATAGCAAGGAGGAGGGGGCGGCACGGGTGCTGTTTCTCCAGTCTCTTTCCCCTGTCTTTGTCTCACACACTCTTTTGTTAGCCATGCCTAGCCTGCTGGTTCTAGCAGGGATCATGGAGAAAAATGGGGGCTACGGCGGGGATCTGGCCGGCTCCGGCTTCGGCAGCGAGGGTCTCCTTGTGCCGCCCGACGAGGAGGAAGACGACTCCCGTGCCCTCAGGGTCGCGCTGGGCCAGTTGTCTCTGCTGGGGCTCGGGGAAGGCGAGGACGGCGGCGGAGCCCCGACCACGGGAGTACAGGACCGGAGCAACAATAACAACAACCACCACAACCACACGAACAGCGTCGGGGGTGGCGGGGACACGGCGATCCTGCAAGGGAAGAGCAAGTTGTGCGCCCTGTACGAGAGCTCCTCAAGTGAGACGAAGGGACGAGGCTGCAACATAACAGAATGCGTCCCAGTGCCCAGCTCCGAACATGTGGCCGAGATAGTGGGGAGACAAGGTAAAGCGCTGCCCTTCCAAATTATTTCCCTCCCAAACTTGTGCCTTTATCCCGCTCTGTGTGCTGCATGATCCCGCCGTGTTTCCCGTGCGCTTTGTGTTTTTCTTCTCTTACTGTTACCTGGTGTTATTTGACAAAGAAAAGGGAGTGGTGTGTGTGTGTGTGCTCGCGTGTTTTTTGTGCTCCCCCGAGGCACCAGCCTCCCACTTTTTTCCTGCTACAACCCCGCAAGTTCTCTCCCTCCACTCATCGTTGCACTCCCCAGCACCGAAACAAGTCGCTTGCCTATTATTATTTTTTTTATTTTTTTATTTTTCTGCTTTCGAGTGAATTTCGCAGGGGGTTGGGGAAGCATGGGAGAGCCCCCCTGTCCCCTCCTGGGCGAATCATTCCACATCCACGCCATCCGCGCACAGACGCACACTGGAGCAGGCACTTGCTTCCTTTGTCGTCTGAGACGCGCCAGACTGTTCAAAAAAGGCAACGTGCTGCTGGCGAGGAGAGGAATGTCTCTCACTTTGCATCGATCGTTGAGACAATAACACAAAGGGGACGCGCAGGACTCGCGGGTGGACGATGTTTTGCCTCTTCCCCAAATTTATTCAGCTCGTTGTTTATGTTGCGCACTGCCCCAGTGACACAATTGGACAATGGAGCGAGCGTGGTCCCTCTTTGTTTTTTCCCCCTCAATTGATGGAGTTGGAAAGTTCAATTCCACACACGCTGAGGCATCTTCTCCCGTTTGCTTTGCACACTCACGGTTTTTTAAATTTATTTTTTGTGTTTTTTTTTTACCGAACAAAGAGCTGAAGTTGAATGACAGCAGCTGTCAAACAAAGGTGTGAAATTCGGGGGCTGAGGGGAGGGGCGCGTTTAGACCGTGTTGCTGCTTGGCACACGGGATGGTCTTAAAGGGGTGACTCAGCGAGAAGTTGCACCAGGAGGTGGGAATCCTTTTTTATAATAAAAAACAAATATTCTGTTGTTTGTGCACGTTTGCAGCGAAGGTGATTTTTCACCAAGTTTCAATATTTATCAGCTGAGAAGGAGCTCGAACCTGAGTTTTTGTTTTTTTGTTGTCTTCTTCCTTTCTTTGTGATTATCTGGCTGCGCCCTTTGTTACCAGATGTGATGAACCCATGGGTGAGAAGGGGCAGAGGAACCCGGGCTGGGGAGGGAAGGGCAGTATAGCATCTGAAAAGCTGAATGGGAGTCACGCCTTGGAGCTCAACACAAGGGGCTCCTCATGAGCCCCACTTCACTGCACACTCTCAATACCACATGGTTGCCTGTCAGGAGAGGGGAGACATAGGGGCCTGGACGCAGAGAGAAGTACAAAGACTGCAGGGCGGGTGAGGTACCATTAGCAAATCCTGATTTATCTCGCAACAAAAACAAACAAGTCTCGAATAATGTCACTGGGGCTTCGGAAGAGCTGAGCTGGCTTCTTTTACCAATACTCTGGAAGTGTGGGTTTAGTTTGTTCCATTAATTTCCTCTTTGTCCCCCATCGTGGCTCCGGTTCTTTACTCTGAAGTTTAAGTTTTGAATTTTAATGGGGTAACCGAAGACAGCCGAAGCCGGAGGGTGGATCCGGTGAGAGGGCCCTTTTTTTTGTTGCCTTGACCGAGTAGAAGTGCTGATTTGGGGGGATTTGAGATGAGCTTCTTTTTGATTCGGGCCCCTCATTAGTTAGCACTACATTACACGCCCCCTTCCTCTCAGTGCCCGCCTGGTGAATCTGGTAAACGGAGCATCCTGTCACGAGGAAAGGGGTTGGGTATGATTGTTTCCTCCTGTCAGAGTCGAAAGCATTGATTCCTGAGGATGCTCTCGTGTCTTCCTCTGGAGCTCTTCAGGTCAAGGGTGGCTTTGTTTTCAATCACAGGCACCTCTCTCGCCACAGGGCAACGGATGAAAATAAACATGCCTCCAGTGACCTCACTTCCTGGTTGCAATTATTTAATCTTTGTTTACAGATAACCCTTTTAATAGAGATATTAATTTGGATTACTTAAAAGGTGCAACACAAGTCGAAAACATGATTTTGGGCAATTTGCTCTGTGATCTCCTGTGGCATGAACAGGTCTATTAGCCCTAATATCAGGCGATGGCCACAAAGGGCATTTTCAGATTTTGAGCATGAGCAGTAATAACCCTTCAGAGTATCACTATCCCTCTGTCTGTGCCGCTGGTCCCTGAGAAGAAAGTGTTCCTGAACAAAGTGGGGCCCATTTAGCAGCATTAGAGAGACATTTGTCATCAACTTAAGGTGTCTTTAAACCTTTTGATACCAGCCGGCTGTGATCTTCAGATCCGTAATGCAGTGGATGTGCTGTGGGATCCAAAGCACCCAGAGTCTGGTCAGATTAGTTCACTGAATAGACGCCTGATGATTCCTACTCGTCCAATAGAGGGTCGCACTTGTCTCTTTAAGTCACAGCGGAGGCGAGACGTCCACCTCGTCAACAATTTGTCTCAGTGAAGAGGCTGCCTGGGTTTTCTGACCCCGTGTGATGCTTGATGTATTCAACACAGGGACCAACATTACCATAGTTTCTGTGTCTTTTCTCACCGTGTTCTCCTCGACCTCCAACGTGGTCGGTAATCCTCCTAAATGATCACTGATTTACTGTGCATCCCCGTTCTGTCCCATTACAACATCAGGTAATTTGTCACCAAATAACATTAACCTTCCCTCTCTCCACATGAAGCCTTTGCTTTAAAAGCACTTAATAGAGTAAACCATTACCCCCTGATCAGAAAACAGGGCAGATGTGGTGCAATAAATGGCTGGAAAACGAAGCATAGTGTATGTGGGTTGACTATTGTCTCGTGTCGGTTCAAGGAGAGGTCAGAAAGTGATTTCCAGCATACTGCAAATATACTGCAACCGCTGCAGCTCTCGCAAACCCTTCAAACCACTTATGTCTATGCCGAGCAATAATTCTGCACCAACCACCTGTCTCTTCGTAAGTTGTGTCTGATTTAGAGCAAATAAATAAGTACACTCCGTAAGTACAGTAAAGCTTAGGTGCTGGAAAAGTCATATATCAAGGTAATTACTCTTTGGCTGTAAAAAATCTGCAGCATATTACGTTAAACTGGTCATAAACGTGACTGAATTTACACCGAACAAAGGAGAGTTGAGGATTTCTGTAAACTCAAGTTGGAAAACAAATGTTTGTGTTATGTTCTCACCTGCAACCTTTAAACTTGGTTTGTGACTCACAAGACTGAACTGATGTATCGTATTTACTGATTTCTGAATGTATCTTGGTGTCTGCAGGTTGCAAGATTAAAGCCCTGAGGGCCAAGACCAACACCTACATCAAAACCCCGGTTAGAGGAGAGGAGCCTGTGTTCCTAATCACTGGCCGGAAGGAGGATGTTGCACTGGCCCGCCGTGAAATCATCTCTGCTGCAGAGCACTTCTCCATGCTCCGGGCGTCCCGCAACAAGCTGGGGGTGTCCTTCAGCGGCTCCCCGCCCACACCTTTGCCAGGTCAGACCACCATTCAGGTGAGAGTGCCATACCGTGTTGTGGGGCTGGTAGTGGGGCCTAAAGGCTCCACCATCAAGCGCATCCAGCAGCAAACCTGTACGTACATCGTCACTCCCAGTCGAGACCGCGACCCTGTCTTTGAAATCACGGGGTCACCGAGCAACGCCGAGCGCGCCCGCGAGGAGATAGAAGCACACATCGCCTTCCGAACAGGAGGCCTGCATGACCACAATAATGAGAATGACTGTATGGGGCCGAACGGTGGAAGCAGCCCGGCGGGCAGCAGCGGTGGTCTGGAGAGCCGGCTACAGCAGGTGTGGGGTCTGCAGGGGGGCCAGCGCAAGCCTCTCACCAGCAGCTACCGCCAGAACTTCTCAGATGCCATGGTCGGAGGGGGAGGGGGAGGCGAGGGAGGGGGAATCTACAACAAGAGCAACTTCTCCAGCTCTGGAGAAAAGAATTGCTCTTATTTTGGATCCGAGGGGACCCAGAGCTGGGGCGACCCCGACTACCCCAAACAGGTGGCCTTCTATGCCCAGCAGCGTTCCAAGAGCTTCGGAGGCCTCCCGCTCCCCCTGACCAGACTCTCCCCTGGCTTATCCGATTCCTGCGGAGGTGGAGGTACCAACAACTCCTCAGTCACCAGCATTGTGCCCGTAGCCGGCTCACCTCATGCCCAGGCCCGCCGCGCCCACAGTGAGCCCACTTCAGCCGGCGAGGGCTTCCCAGGCCGTCTGCCAGTTCCGGACTCGCCACCGGCCATCGTGCGGGACTGCATGACCTGCTTTGAGAGCAAAGTGACGGCTGCCTTGGTGCCCTGTGGCCATAACCTCTTCTGCATGGAGTGCGCCATCCGAATCTGTGAGCTCAACCACCCGGAGTGCCCAGTGTGCCACACCCAGGTCACACAGGCCATCCGAATATTCTCTTAAGGAACCACATCAGTTTTTATCATTAGTTTTGTCAGTGTTTGTTCAATAATAATTTGCTGTTATTATGATTATTATTATAATACACACTTTTGTTTTTCAGAAAATTTAAAAACAATCAAGCAGATATTTTAGAAGGCACTGCTTGCTTTACTAAAAAGTATAAGAAATATTTTTAAGTTTTTCTTTTATATATATATATGCATATATATTTTATAAAAGTTTTGTTTATAAGAGAAGTATAGTACCCTGCATTTTCAGTTTTTTGACTGCTGCTGTTTTTCATTCATGAATCACAGAGTAGGCAGAGGTAGTAATGTGAACATTTTATTATTCAAATTTTTATTTTATCATGAAGTGGGTTTATACTGAAGAAAGAAGATGATTGTTGAGGTACCCAATCTGCACCCGACTGACCTAGAAAGTCAATGTTGTTATTAGAAGGGAAACAAATAGAATTTTCATTGCACCTTACAATCATCTGGGTCTAAAATAGGATTGTCAATCATACCTTGAAATTTCAGAAGCTGATGTGAAGGTGAATTCAGCCTTTCCCCCTTTGACTGTGATTGTGGTTTGATATAATTGGTCCTAAACATTCATTTCAACAGAATGAAAATGTGAATTAATTGGTTCTTGTCAAAGCTTTGTAATCTTTACGAGGAAACAAAAACTGCCCCTTGTTTCATCCTTACACCGTTTATAGTCTTATACACCAGGTTAATGCTTAAAAAAAAAGAGATGGGACGTCACATCATTTATTTAGAGTAATAAGTTAAATTTTATGGGTATCATTATTCAGAGGTAGATGAAAGCGATCAGTGAAAATTGTTTTCCAGTAGCCATTGATTACACGTTGGTCACTGCAGTTTGTTGAAAAGATTCAGTAATGCCTGCTCCTCGTGGCACTTGAAAAGCATGTGGTCCCTCGGTTGGCTTAAAGCACTGATTTAATTTGTGAGGCCGAAAGCCTTGGAATTCATCCAGTTGGCTAGTTCTCGACATCTGTCTCCCCGATGGACTTGTTTCAAAGCCACCTTAACCGCGCTTTATTGTCTTGTGTGGTCATTTGGCCACAGCCGTTGAGCGATATAGGACAAAGCGAGAGCCCCAGTCAACAAGCGTTTCTCCGAGGCGTGCGCTGTAAATAAGGAGGAGAATTAGTACGTGGACAGAAGCTGAGCAAAAGTGTAAAAATGTTTCCTGAATCAGCAGCGCACTCAGATCAAAACAGTTGACAGTGTAAAATACACGGTCCCAAATCGGTAATCCTTACTCCACGTCCCCATTACTAACAGCATTATGTGAGAGCTCGGAGGGGCCTGCTGCCTCCCCCTGTAATTAGCAGAGCTGGACAGGAGCAGGTGTTTCATGGCACAGTGTGGCTGTGACCCCAAATTGGAAGTCTTGCCTAGCCCCCTTTCTTTCTCTCCTTTCTTCGGGAGTGGCTTTTATGTCTCTCCTGCTTACAGTTCGATCGCTCGCTTTCCGAGGCCTCGCCAAGTGGGGCGTATTGTCTGGGCCCGGTTGCAGCGTGGGCCGCGGAGCGCTTGGACACGGCCTGGATCTACTCATTGATAATTAGGCAAATGGGCTGGTCCAGGTGCGGGCCGTGTGTGGACTCTGGAGCTGTACGAGGGGGTGAGACAGGGTCCCGCCGTGAGCCCCTCGCCGCCCCGCCCCACCGTTACAAGCACAGAGGGGGCTGGATGCAGCTGGGGCGAAGGGGACCCCCTCCTCCTCCTCCTCCTCCTCTGCTCTCTCTTGCCCCTTACTCCCTCCTTTTTCTTCTCCTTTTTCTGCTGCTCTGAGCCATCTCTACTGGGGAGAGGGGGCCTCTTTTGTCCGAAAACGCACACACACACATGCAGAAGCTGTAGTGAACGACAGAAGCTGTAGTTGCCCGTGAAAACGAGGCAAATACAGCTCCGAGGCAAAATAAATTATCCACTGTCATCTGGAGGTGCACCAGTTACCACCTTTCAACGTCACTGTCACAATTTGCCATGAACACTTCAAAATTTAGTAAAAATGTTCACGACAAAAGAAAGATTGCGTGAATTACGAACAAAGTTTCCATAACGGCCCACTCCCCCCCCCCCACCTCACCTCACCCCATGTCAGCCCGCTACTGTATGGGACATCCTGCAGCTGCCCCTTCACTGTGGACCCCCCCCCTCCCCCTTGCTTAGAGCTTCCAGAATGAAATCAGACAATTGTAATTGACAGGAAAGCAGAGGAAACGCCCCATTTAACCAGCACTCATGCTGAATCAAATTACACACCCTCTGCGTCTGCCTTAGCCCCAGCCTGGGGATTTCAGAGGGCTGGAGGAGCGAGGATGGGGGTAGGGATTAAAGCTGTTGAATGATTTTGGGAGAGGAGGGGGGGGCTACCCGAGAAACGGAGAAGTATGCTCCAATACAGATGAGACCCCCGCAGATCCAGCTATTTTATTGATCATCCATGTGTTGCACTGAGTTCTGAGTCGTCACATGTGGCCCAGTGGTGATGACAGGGAGCGCTGGTGATTCAGCAGGAGAACAATTACACTCGGCTTCTGTCTCGAAACAAACAAAAAAACAAACGAACACAAATTGTGTCATCCAGAACACAAAGACCCCCCTCTTTTAAAACACAACATATAAAGCAGAGCGCTCGCATTACAGGTGAACTGCAGCGACAGCACTGTACTTGCCAAAAGTACCCCCCCGAAATCTATTAGATGTGTAGATAAAAGAAGAGTTATGATTTTATGGATGGAGAAATTGCACAGTGGTTTGGCCTAAGCTTTTCGACGTCAAATTCAAGGCAGTGTGACGCTGTCCTTTGAACTTTAGTATTTTATCATTTTGTTTTCTGCCTTAATATTTTTTATGAGAAATATTGTCATTACTTTGGCATACAAGGTAGCAACTTTGGCCTTTGACAGTTCCGCCCCCTAAACGACTTTTGAAGTACTTATTTTTGGAGAAAAGAATGTGAATCGAAAGGCTCGGACGGGGTTTTCGAGGGATTCAGGAAATTAGGCTCTTAAAACACTTTACCTAAAATATAGAGTAAAGCACCTTATCACAAAAGAAATGCGCATCTGATTAATACCAAACCGACCACTGATGGTGAAATATATTTCATAGAATCTGAAAGACATGCACGTAAGGATTCCCTATCATTTTCTGTATTATGGTGGTTCTTGTTATTATCTTTATACTACAGTAGTACTAGTGGTTATTTGGGAGACCTCTCGTCCATTTAGTCCATGCTGGTGACTTGGTTGAGTTTTGCACTGGTGTAATGAAGAGAAGGCTTATTGGAGATTCTCCCAGTTTAGACGCTGTATAAGTGAGTATTGTACTTTATGGGAAAGCACTCTGAGCATCTATGTAAATACAGTATGTGTATCAGTTATGAACATCCAAAGGCCCCGCTTGACGTGAGGTTTTGATTATTTTTACAAACTGAAAGTGTCATTGTCAATGTTTTCTAGCATATGGATTTCAGAAATGTTTCTGGGTTTTAGGGAGAGAAAATCTTTAATATATGTGTCCCATCACCCTTTGACAATAATAGTATATTAGATAGATCCATACATTTAAGAAATATTATTATTTAAACTGATTAACTTAGTATTTCATCCAAATATATAAGTGAGAAATTAACCAGACACTACTATAAACTGTAATAGTGAATATCCTTTATGAAGCCGCTGATGTATAAATCCAATCTCAAATAAAAACTCGAATGAATAGTATGTGTAATAACCTAACCCCGAGTGAATAAATCAGTTTCTATGTATATTAGGATGAAAAGCAATAATAGGACTATACTGGGACAATAAACAGAGGAGCCTGCTTAGTCAGTTCTTTCAATAATATTCTATTCAGAAATCGACCTCCGTTATTAGGATAATACTGCTGCATTTCTGTCTCATATCTGCTTCAGATTCATTGTGGATTCCTGTCAGTGTAGTAACAGGTAGAATTAATTAGCAACAATTTCAGGATAAGTAATTGTTCTTGTTGTGTTCATCAGGGTCTTAAGTCACTTGATTGCTTTATTCTATTTTTTTTTTTTTATTACGTTGATTATCAATCAGATTTGGGTCGAGACTAGCGTAAGGAATCCGTCTCCAAAGGATGAAAACTGCAGCTTATGTGTAAACAAACAACAAGACCAGAGCACTGAGGTTCATCCAGTTTGTGTTAAAGAGACGCCAGAGCTGGTGACTTGGATGGCGTTTCGAAAGCTTTGGTCATAAATGTACACGGAAGCGGACAGGGCAGCGGGATCCGATTCAAAGCACCGGTCACTCTTTCACCGAGGTCATGCCGACCATGTGACGAGCTCCGACTCTTCACATTCTTTTACTTCGTGGTGAAATTGCATTCAGGTGCAGACGCGTCGCTTACAGCATATCTTAAGATGTTTACATTGTGTTTCTGATTTCATGGCTGCGTTTGAAATTCTCGCCTCGCTCCTACTCTTCATCCGTAGTTTCTTTTTTGTTGTTGTTGTTGAAAGAAATAGGTCAGACACAGCCAAAGAATAAAAATAACAAGGAGAGGACACGAACTAACTTTTATCACTCGAGTTAACTTGTTTTAGCATCAAAAAAATCAGCTCCGGCTTAAGAGTTGATTGAATTAAATAGTCTCATACCTAGAACTGCTCTGTTTACCCACAAGTCTTAGAGGCCACTCAAGTCGATATCTGTGAAATGAAGGCATATCATGTTTCAGTGTTGGAAGATTAGTTTAATACTACAGAGGCGCCGGTAACAGACTTACTTCTCCCAAAGAGACCAGCTTACAGCACATCCTGGCACTTAGAGTCCTTTTGAGTAGTTTTCTATTGCTCTGGTTTTATTGTTGAGGGGTTGGGTGGGGTGGGGTGGGAGGGGGGGAGGGCACAGTCAAGGGAATGTTTTTAGTCCCTCTGAAAAACTTGACGAAGTTGAGATAAAAAAACAGAAACTGCCCAAGACATTGACGAAGGAGCTGCGTTGACAAAGACCCTCAGATTAACAGTGGGATGCAAACAAGGTGACAGAGTAACCGCGAACAAACCCGCTCAGAGCCACATGAACTGTATCCTTGAGTTGAACTGCATGTTAGTAAAAATATAGTACAGTAGGTTAAGATTTATCAGGAAAATAAAAAAAAAATACATAGGATCACATAAAGAATTCATCAGCCTGATACCTGAAGTGTATAAAAAAGCTTTAAGACCTTAAAGTTGCCATTGGTTTCAAAAATCATATATTTACCGTGTATTCTAACTAATTGATACATAAAGTTTAATTATAACTCTTAAGGAAATGCTAAGGTGTAAGTTTCATTTGTCCAACTCGCCTGGTATGAAATACGTTTTAGTTAAGCGGAGCGACAAAGGGGATGGGGGTGACACACAAGTGACATTTGATTCGTTAAGTTCTTGTTAGTATTATTTACAATATTGTATTAAGCTTACTATTATAGTAATGGTAGAAACTGTTGATGTTTTTCTTCTCTTGATATGAAAAGGTCTTTATGCATTTATGTAGAATCCCTTTTGAGGAGTGATAGGAAATCCTTATTTTCAATGGATGCACTTAAGCAATTTTACCAACCTGTCAAAATCACACATTGAGCAAGTACTGCATTTGAATGTAAAAAAGAAAAAAAAAAGAAAAAAGACCACTCGACTTAATGCACTCCTTACGCTTATTGTTTTGTCAATTTACAAGTGAGCTTTAAGTTTTTGTTTTTTGATTTTGTTTTGTTTTTTGGGAAAGGAATTTGCAACAGGTTTTCAACGTAGACTATATTTGAGTTCTTCCACATACATTTATAGAAAGTAACTTAAAAAGAATAAAAAAAACATATTACAGTTTCTCAAATCTATTTTGCTAACATGGGTTATTATTTCATAGAAAGCAGAGGAAAAAAAAATGTCAGTACCTGGATGTTATTTATGAAAAGTAAAAAAAAAAAAAGGAAGCAACATATTTATGAGTAACCTCAAGACATTTTGTTTTTTAATTAAAATTACGAGAAGTTAATATATTTCTAAACACAGGGAAGTCAGTTTCTACTAATAAGTAAAATGAGAAAAGAAGTTTAGAAGTTTTATTTATGAAAGTTGCGGACGCTCGTCGCTCTCCATTGCGCTTTGATGTAAATGAAGTAAATGGAGCGGGAGTCGGCCGCGGCTTAAATTTTAACTTCAGACATGCGCTACGTTAACATCGGTGCATTCACAATGGAATAATTGCAGAAAATAATATAATATTTTTTAGAATTTGGAGATATTTTAGTCACAGAGCATCAATTTCGTGCCTCAATGATATATTTTTTTCCTGCATCAGCATTCTTTGTGCAGTGCTGCTTGCTGTAACCCCCATTTCTCCCCTTCAACTAACCCCATGTTACTGACTGACACACATTGCTCATTTCCTCTGTAATCTAAACTCGCTTTTACTTCTCAGACATGTAAAACGTGTCACGACTGCAGCGCTTGGGATGAATGAGGCAGCTGTGATTTCCCCCCCCGCCAGTGGGGGCTACACAAAACTTGTACACACTTTCATTCATACATTTTTCCGCGTCTACTACTCAGACAGTTTGTGATCGATGACAGCAGAGCATAATCAGCTAAAACCAAGTCTTTACCAGAGACTTTACCTAATGTGCTAATTAGGATCGAGCGGAGGCATCTAGGTGAGGACGAGAGCGCACTGTGTAGTAGATCTATGTAACTAGATGCACACATATACACACAACAGATTCATTACCGTACTAGGTTGCATGTATGTTGTATGGTCACTTAGAAATATTGTGGGGAAACGGTGCAGGTCCTGTGTTTTCCTGTAACGCAGCGCAACCTGGGCCGTTTCTCCTCTGTAGATTTGCATAGTTGGGATCTCTTTGGAAAGTTGACATGAGTTTGGAGCCACGCAAAGAAACCATTTCAGTCCCCACGTTTAAAACGAAAAAAAGTTGGCTTTTGTATTCTCAGCTACCCGTCAGTGATGAAAGACTGTTCTCACCTCAAAGGAATTAACTTGAAGTTTATGTAAGAGTAAAGAAAACTTGACAAAAACGCTACAGAGGCACACGTCCTGCTGCATGTAAAGGATGAGGACTGAAGCGGTGCATGCTGGTGAAACTCGCAACCTTTTCCAAAGAGAACAATTCAATCTGACAGTTTGTCTTTGGTAGCGTTTCCAATTTTTCCAGCACAGTAGAGTTGTTTCATACCGGTCTAATAGTGGTCGTAGTGCATTAGTTTTTGGGCCAGCATCACCTGGCGTTAGTTTCTCTGTGAACAGTGAAAGAGGGCTGCCTCTGTGGCCCCGTGTTGCTGACCGTCAACTTTGATGGATGGGAAAAAAAGAAGTCTTTTGAACTCTGTTACAGTGTGCCATGCCCGTACAAGGCATGTGATATTGCAGGTTTATTTCTTATAGCACATGTTTTTTTGTGAATTACATTTTTTGGAGACATTTTTATTATTATTATTATTATTGTATCTGCGCCATGCTAGTTCTGGTTCTTTGTTATTTTTCCAAGATTCAAGATGTATTGTAAATGTTTCTAATAAAACAAAAATGAAATGATCTCTGACTGAAAGTACTTGTTTTTTTGGTTAAACTGATTCTATTCATATTTGAAATTCTGTGATCTCAGCTATGATGAGCAAATATCTTCTTACCGAATCCCAATTGAGATAAAAAATGTAATTATTATAAAACAGCCACATCAATATTATGTGATTAGAAATCATGGTACCTCAATGACTCATTCAATTAATTCTGCCTTTCTAGCTACTTGCACCCTTTACTTTAAAAAAAAAAAACATCCTCAAGAGACGAGAAGAGCCAGGATATAACAAATGAGATTTATTTTTACATATGCAGTCCAAATATACATATATTAGAATAAATGTTTAAAAAGCCCTAACCTACACCACCCAGTTCAAGACCTGTGAAGTCGATAGAAGTCAAGTGTTGATGTGGAAACACACCAGCAGGATAAACGCCGTCTGTGTGCATAACCTTTGGATTTAATCAAACCCCTCCTAACGCTACCACATCATTTCTCATTTATTAAAACTATTAGATCCCAACAAACCCAATCCTGGCTCCTGAACACAACCCCCGCCCCTCCACAAACAGGAAATAAAGACAAGTGAGAGCGAGGGCACGCGTCAGGGAGATCCCAGAAGGCAGAGTCCTGTTCCAGTTACATACAGTGTAGACAGAGACAGGAGGAGAGCGGAGTAGGTGAGCAGGCAGTGGAGGATTTCACTTACAGTAAAACAAGCCATCTCTGGTGCATCAGGGATCACAGCAGCAGGGCAGGGCTGAGTGCCCTCACTACCTCATCCCCTGAAACATTATCCCTCCACCCATCCATCCATCCCAGCTAGCAGGCAGCAGGAGCAGGAGCACAGGGTTGTCCATGCATTTAAACCAATCTCCCTGATCTCTGTCCCACTACACCCAAAAGGTTCTGAGCCGGGGTCGAAACAGCCGTCGCCAGAGCCAACACTCGAGGCAGTTAACATACCCTCTCGTGATGCGGCCACCCAATCTCATTTAGAGTTAATGCTGTACAAAGCTTGCAGGAGCATGACTCAGAAAGCAGTGCAGAGAGCAGGGAAGCCTTTCAAAGGAAGATCAGAAGCAATCAACAGAGAAACCCTGTGTCACTGCTGGGGAGGGATGTGATTGCTCTGAGGGGCCTGGTGGAAAACAACCCGGACCAACCACCTTCCACCGATTTCCGGCCAGTGCATTTATTTAAAAGATAAAAAATAAAAATCAATAGAAGCCCTTGTCCCTCCATTAGTGAGGGACAGTTGCCCGTACAAGCATCTGCACCAAAAGCAAGAGAGCTCACTTTGCTGTGAGGGAAAGTGAAGGAAAATCTAAACCAACCTGTATTACATTACAAACCCTTTTGGCCAAACAAAGCCTTAAACTAGTGTTCAATAAATATCATCTGGGACATTAATGTCTAAATATTATTACATCGTGAGAAAACGGGAATGACGGCGGCGACAGAGCGGTTTGCAGTTCAGTCTACTAGAGGTGGATTTTTATTGCCCAATATCCTGGTAGAGGGAAAACATTTACTGGCTTGTAAAGTAGAGCTTTCAAAGGGAGGACAGTTTGCAAAGATAGAAACTGTGATGAGATACAAAAAAGGTACCTTATAATGAGTTACATTTTTTTTAATTGGATTTTCAATCAATCAATTCTAATCATGTACCTCTTTCAACCACCACACACCCCCTGCCTGCTTATTTAATCCTCTTTACTATCCCTCCTTCACTGGTCCCTCTCTTCTTGCTGTTTTTTTATTTTTATTTTTCTTAACCAGACTATAGACAAATCAACCCCAGTGTCCCTCTGTGAAATGGTTCATTTCTACCTGTCTGTCCATTCCCCCTCTGCCTGCGTCTGTTTGTCTATCTGTCCGTTTCTCCATTTGCCTGGAGGTGAAGGAGGTGGTCAGTGATGGGGTCTTAGTTGGACTGGCAGCAGACGCCCTTACTGGTCGAGTTCTGGGTGGGCTCGACCGTGATGGGCACTACGTTGGAGGCTGGTGAAAAGTCTGTGTCGCTTCGCCCTGACATTTGCCTCTGTGACACAATGTTGTAGATGGCTGTGGAGGAGAGAGAGAGAGGGGGGGGGGGGGGGGGGGGGGGGGGGTGAAAAGAAGAGAGTTAATGTGTAGATGCCTCAGAATCGAGCCAACAGTGGGACATATTGTGATAAAGACAAACAGCATGGCAATACTGAACAACAACTGTTCTATCCAGACTCCTGGCAGCAGTGCAGGATTCTTTCAATCCTAAACTGGCATCGTTATGTCATGTGGCAGCACCCAGCCTCATTTGAGGCATACCCCACAGCTACAGGATTTAATACCTTTTAAATTAAAATTGCTATAACTACATAAATGTAATACATTATGGGTCTGTGACTTGCTTCTGTGAGCCTGCATGCTAATAATGCTACTACACACAAAGGAAAAGTACATATCTAGCAGAAAACACACAAGTGAACATTTGAATTGTTAATCCTTCAATATCATCAAGTTCTTCAATGATTCTATACATGTCTGAACTCTGTGGTTTACAGTAGATGCCATTGGAGTGATCGGCTGATCAACTAAACTAGGAGCGCAAACTTAAGCTGCTTTCAGACAAGAGCTGAAATCCAGACATCTTCCTAAACCCTCCAGGAAGGGGCTGTGTGTGAGACGCAAACGTCAGAGTCAGTAGCTCAATTTGAAAAACTTTTCCTGCCAGAAATGTCCAGGAAGTGTCCGAGTGAGCTCACGTGACTTTGTCCTTCACAGCGAGCGAGTGGGCGTGTTGATGACGTTTCCAACACACAACAAAAGCGAAACAAAACCATATATATATATTTCTCAGAATGAAAATGAGCTGTCAGGGGCCCAACAGCTCACCTGGTTGAGCGGAGCTGTCTTAGTCCACCTGTAGTGGCCCTTCATTTCACTGAACTCTAAGGTGTCAGTGTGCTGGTAACAGAAACCTCTGCTTTCTGCAGTGGAATTTAAACATCATGTTTTGCCTACTGCATGATCTACCTAGTCTCCACCCTTCACCTGAAGGTTTCTGACATTTTCCTGTTGTTGAGAACGTGTCTGACCCTCATGTTCTCTGTGTTCTTCATACGTAAAACCCAATTCTCTAGGTTATCATGTCTGAAAACAGCTTTACTGTTGCACGCTGCCACTTTAACTCTAGACTGCAGCCATATGTGGAAGATAACTCCTGAAATAAAAACTGCCTATGAGGCAAGACGGTTTAAATCAAAACAGGTCACCTGTCTGACTGTGACATGACACGTCAGGTGGTGAAAGTACGACTCATTACGTTAGACCCTTCAACGCCCCTGCTGCTGAGCCGGTGTTGACAATAACAAAACAACATGACACTTTCTGCCCCGCGATCCGTCGGCTGCTGAGGGGAGACCTCACATCTACACATGTGAGGTCTCCTCTACTCCACTAGGTCTTAAGTTCAGTTCTTACTTCCCTGCTAATGCACCGCCGACATCCTTTCTTCTCATCCCTTAATGAGCTGATTAGCACCATTAGCTCAATGGGGCTTGTGGGTTCAAAGTTTCCATGAATCTGAAATATTCCTGCCGAGCTGTGTTGTGGGCAGATTGGCTCAAGCGGAGGCAGAGGGCAATTGAACATTGGGCAGAAGCTGAATACAAACAGCCAAGTGGTGCACACTTGCAGACTGATAGCCCCTGCAGCAATTCAAATGGAAGAACCACTCGCTGTTGGATTGTCCCTTTAGGTGCTCCAGGGGTCGATAGTCACAACAATTTGCTTTTCTTCTCTCCATTTTCCCAAATCTTCAACATCAAACACACTTGTTGGTGTCGCCGTGAGCCTCCTGGGGAAACCGCTCAGACATCGACTCATCTGAGACACACTTCATTTATTTACAAAACACAAATGTCAACTACAAATTTGGATTTCTATCTCGAATGAGGGGCAGCACCGGGTTCAGTGGGTCAAAGTGAGTTTGTGACCACAAACAGACATCAGTACTTAGTGGTCATCAGGTGATTGTCTCCATAGGTGCTCCCCCCAGTGCTGATTGCCTGATTGGCTTTTCAGTTTGACAATTACTCACATTTCTGACCTTAAAAGAAAAGATCAAGTCTTCTCTTGCCACAGATGCCTCATTAGTGATGGACACAGAGGACTGATTATATGGATTTTGCTGCCATCTAGTGGCAGAAGAGGGGTTGTTATGTAAAGTCTGCATGGGAATTGAACATTTGGGGACAAAACAATACCCTGTACACTTAACAGTAAGCGTTATGATTGGATGGCTTTAGGAGTGTTTCATTCTGTGACTTGGTCAATTTCCTGTCCCTTATCCAGGGTCGTGTGGGAGTGGCAGCTTTGATTTGATATGAACACAAAAACAAAAACACAAAATGCACAGAAATGTGAAACCCACCTGTGAGAATAGTTTGGAAAGCCAGCTCCACATTGGATGAGTCTAACGCTGACGTCTCCAGGAAAGACAATCCATGCTTCTCTGTAAAGCACAAATACACAAACACAGTCCCACGATTAATCATTAGAGGCCTCCATTGTTATTAACGTTCATAAATACACTGAGATGTTAAATACTGCACTGATTCAGTTTTACATTTCTCACTCACTACAGGGTTCCCACAGGAAAGGGAACTGCTTTGTAATCAAACTCAAAATATTTTATTGGGAGGAATATAAGTGTTTAAATTACACATACAAAAATACTACTGTTTTACAGACTTAAGTATAGTTGGTCTGTTTTAATTTTGTCACAGACTATATTTGTTCTTGCCATGTTAGGTAAAACGTTTGGGTAAAACATGACTGTGACAGTGATCCAGCATTAACAACACCAGGACCCTGACACTGCAGTGCGTTGAAATTCAGCCATCTTTAGTTTTATTATAGTTACACCTGTGCCCTTCTTTCTGTGACATTTAAAAATGTCTGCTGTGAAAAAAGCCCCATAACAAATGGTAAAATACAACAAATAGTTGACCTTTTCAGTGGAATTTGTCCTTACTAACAGTCAAAAACACCCAGAAATGTACGATATGGAAGATATTTCCCCATTTGGGAAAATATCTGTACTTTTTTGTTAATTGATAAAGATCATATAAGCCAGTATTCAAGCAAAATAAGAGAATATATTTAATAGTTCCAGCTTCTCAAGGGTGAATATTTGCTGCTTTTCCTCACCTTAAAATTAAGAGCTTTAGGTTTGAGAGTGTAAGTTGGACAAAACAAGACATTTAATAATGTCAACCTTCATGAGGTTGGAAATTGTCATTCCCATTTTTTTTACTTTACTGATGCTTTATAGACCAAATAGTTAATCAAGAAACTGATAAACTGATGATAAAAACAATTGTTAACTGCAGGCTTAGTTGATAAATAGATCCATCACATAAATCAATATGTCAGTCCACTTGTTTCAGAATTATTCATTTGTGTCCTTTTTTAAAAATCGGAAGGAGATTTAGAATAAAACCCAATTAAAAAAAGAATCACAGGTGAGGGGATGATTGTCACACAGTGGCGTCAGTTGGCCCATTGTCACTGTTGTGTTCTTGGTGGAGAACCCATTACTCGTTACATTATCATACACTTTGCATTGACGCGTCCGCCACATGATCTTTATGTAAATCGGGCGTCATAATTGAAGTCAGTTGTGTAAGAAAACAAATCGGTACAAACAGAAAGCACCAACGTTCCTAGAAACGAAAATGACTTTCTTTAATCTCGCATGAATCAACAAGACTCTACTGTTTGACTTTCTAACATTCAGTCCAATCACGTGTCAGTTAGCAGGTGCAACACCAGCCAATAAACTCAAGGTCAAGCGTAGACATATGGCCCAGGCACTACAAAATAATTAACGTCAAAATCCTACAGAAAAAAATTCTATCTAAGTGAACTGACATGTTCGCTGTGCAAAACAAACTTGCCCTGAAGCAAAATGCACTCAAACACGTACATGGCAGTGACGTGCACCAGTTTGTTGTCATGTTCACGCACAGTATCGCAGTGCAAACATTTCTATCATGGGTGTTCCCAGTGAGGATCAGCATGTTAAGACTGGCAGTTAAAATACTGCAGTGCACACTTGACTGTCAACAACACACATGATATGTTTTAATCCACTTAGGGAGCTCATTAAAGCGACTAGAGGTGAGATTTAACTTAATCTAATGAGGCAGAGTCGCAAGCATTACAGGCTACCTACTGTAAGTTCTCACACAAAAATCCATCACAGGGACCGTACCTGCCAAGGACTTGGCTTCATCGGTGGGCACCGCCCTCAGGTGGCGTAGATCACTTTTGTTTCCCACCAACATGATGACTATGTTGCTGTCTGCATGGTCCTGCAGCTCCTTCAGCCAGCGCTCAGCATTTTCATACGTCAGGTGCTTGGCGATGTCGTAAACCAAGAGTGCTCCAACTGCTCCACGGTAGTACCTGGATAACATGAGAACCAAATTTAACAATTTGCTCTTGTTGCAACCTGTTGATTTAGGGATTCTTCGTGGGTGTGACACACGGGCTCAGCCAGCTGACATCCCATCGGCAACAGCAGCAGAAACACAAGAAATAGAACTGTGAAGCTAAAACCACTGCACACAAAACTCATAACACAAGTAAACACTGATTCAAGTTATTTGTTTCCTCAACGTCTGCATGTGTTTGACACACTACGAGTCAGCGCCTCGGTGGCTGCCGCATCCTGGAAGACTCGAAAAGAGTTGAATAAAAGGGATGGGACCTTGACCATGAGATGAGGAGGACGCTTTGATGAACAGATCACTTCCTGACCCAAGGCAAAAAGGTACATTTTGTAGTTTTAATCACTTGCTATGATCTCTTTCTAGCTTTTTGAGGGACGATAACGCTGCTCAAAAGGTTGATTCTAAATTTAATTTAATCCCAAAGAGGATGTTCTGTTGTTTCAAGCTTCTAATGGTTGGAAGTTTACATCTGCTACCATAGCAACATTTTAAAGTACAGTCACATGCAAACCTCATGTGACGGTGAGGGACAGTTTTAACAAAAACACTACCTAACTTTTACTGAGTAACAGTTACCTCATGTGATGATTGATTCTGTTAGGTGAACTTTTAAGTGGTTTCAATGTGGAGAACAAACAAATCTATCAACCTATTGACTGGAGCTGGGATTGTGTTGTCCCGCTCACTAACTTAAACACAACTGAACGGTGGGTATTACCCATGATCCCTTGCTCTTACTGAACCGGAAGAGCTGCTGCTGTAAGAAATCCAACAAACTCTTTTTAGAATTCTTCATATTTTAAAAGTTTCCTGGCTGAATATTGGATATAAACGCTGTTTTTTAATAACTTCTAAGTCTTTTCAACTGATCTACAGTTCAGCTTTACTCTTATACTTGCTGCATGGGCGAACTGATGCATGTGGATCTATATGTGTGCAGGATTCAATTAAGACTTCAACTGAGCGTGCACTTGTGTGAAGTGGATATCTGTGGACATGTGATGAAGCAGGTCTTTTGATGATTCGCTCTCTTGTACTCACGCAGAGGTGATAGCTCGGTATCGCTCCTGTCCAGCTGTGTCCCAGATCTGAGCCTTGATGGTCTTGCCTTCTACCTGGATGCTGCGTGTGGCAAACTCCACCCCGATGGTGCTCTTGCTCTCCAGGCTGAACTCATTCCTGGTGAAGCGGGACAGCAGGTTACTCTTCCCTACACCGGAATCTCCAATCAGCACCACTACAGAATCCAGACAAAGAAAGACGCCAATCGTTAGCACACTCGTTAATGGGATCGTGGTATTTAGGGAACTAGCAATGTGCTTTTCCTTCATCATACGTTGTTGAGACGGCCAGAGTCACGGGTAAAGCGGAAATTACACAATTAAAAGACGACCAAAATGAAGAAAATGAAAGATTTCTCTCTTTTTTTTTTTTATTAGACATTTTAATGAAGAATTGGCTACAAAAATGCTTTTAACTTTTTCGGCTTGACTCAAAAGAATCTCATTTTCAGCGTGTACATAGAGAATGAAAAACACACAGACATGATGATTTGATGAGTGTGTTTTTGAGCAGCACAGTGTACTGGCGGCAGCTGTAAAGGGGAATTCATGGCATGCCTTTGCTGTAACAGTTCATTAAAAACACAAAGGCCGTACACTGAACAACATGGGTTGCCCTCTTTTTTTTTTTTAATCATGTGATTCGCATTGCTATTAAATCACCTGCCTCGCCAATAATGCTCATGTGTGGCTCCCGGCCAAAGCAGAGCAGAAACTCCGGGGACTCCCATCGAGTGAGAACAATAAATACTTGAACCACCTGCTTTTTTCAGGAAATAAAAGCAGGTTAAACACGTGATTCCAGGTGAAACCAGTGTGTTGCTGCAGGTTTCCGCCATCGAATGTTTAGTAAATCAGTTAAAGAAAAACTGTAAAGAGACCTGCGACATCGATAGATTACAAGACATGTGTGTACAAATCAATAGGTGCGAGTGGATTGTCCTGCTGTTTCAAAAGCTGGTATACAAACGTTTACACATTAACTCCTTAAACTGAGCCCTCGTGCAGTCACACAGTACTGTCAGCCCTGTGGTTATATATCAACCCTCCTCCATATTGCTTCAGTTAGCAGACGCACCATTTTACATCCCCAGACAAAACTTAAATCTATCTTATTTGCCAACATCTCTTACGTGGACTACACCAGTAAAAAAAAAAAGACCTTGTGCTGGTTTACCTATAAACTTCAGCTGGGTTTTTATTGACGCAGAGGTAAGAGGTAAATTACTACACTAATGATTGGAGCCTGACCTGTAAGGATTTGTTTGGGAATGATACCAATATATTTGCCATTATATCAAAAAAAATTGACAATGATTCCCAAGAGCCAACACTGTTTATTCTGTAAAACGCAGATACCGATATGTCTATCGGACGATTTTTAATGAAACAAGCGGTAAATTGGTCGGACACTGTTAACGATTTCAATGGAGCTATACCTTTAATACTGAGTGCATAATCGTAAAACAAAAAAACAAAAAGGCTCTAATGTTGCGTCTCCTCCTAACATGTACACGACCGGGGCGTTATTAGGATGATTGTTTGTCAGAACAATACTTCCATAATTGTCAGGTGAGTCAGTGTGTCAGAGGGAACCTACCCCACCAACACACACCAGCCTGCCGTTTGGAAACAGGAACTCGTCATGGAATGTTGAAATTGTGTTAACAAACCAACCAACTGTGTCTACACATGCATTTAAGCAATGCTACCCTTTCCGTGGGGAAACTGTGTGTATTAAAAGGTTGTCAGTGTTGCTGTGGTGCAACATACACAAGTAGAAACTTGAAGAGCTGACTTTCTTTTAGGACTTTGAAATAATCAAAATATGGGGAAGCATCTGAGGAGTGAATGTTCCAACAGTGTGGGGCCTCCTCCATGCCAAAAAAGGCAACGTCGGCATTCTCCATTTTGTCCAGAACAAAGGATCTTGGGCGGAGGACATAAATCATTAAGCAACCATTTCTAGGTCCTTTGCCATCAGACAGGTAATATCATGGCTGCATAACACACCCATTCACTCACCCTTTTGTTGGTTTTACATTCTTCGGCTAAAAAGATATGACGCCTCCCTTAGATATTATACAATGCTGCTCCCAGTAACATAGCCAAGCCTTCAACTCCTGGAATGAAGAGAATTAAATTAATGCCTCTGCTCCTTTTCAGTATTTGCTTCTCTGTGAAATGAAAGCGGTGTATAATGCTAAAAGCAGGCTACGTAAAAGAGAAATACCTTCAATTAAAGAAGGAGGATGTGTGGTGATTTTAAGGAAGTTAAAGAGTCATATATCCACTTAACGTGGGCTTTTAAAACAACTTACTCAATTTGGCGGGTGTTAAGAAAGGGATGACATGGGAGTAAAGCAGTTAGTCTGACATTTAAAAAGTTTCTTAAAATACCTGGCTGGTATTAAGGCTTCACTAACAGGGAGGACAGCAGCGTAGCTTCCTGTGATCATGTCTCCATCGGTGGATAAAGGTTTATGTGACTCACTGGGAGCTCACACACGACTTGACTCATGCTGCCCGACAGCAAGGGGTAAAAATGGAGGCTGTAGGAACAATGCAGAGCCAAAACAAGAATGTTAGCTCTTTCCTTGTTCAAGTGAAAAACCTGAGCGGCAGCCGACACCTTATCAGTGTCCTTGCACCGCAGCACTTTATTCAGATAAATTTGCTATTTGGTCACCGTATCATTGGTTCAGTGAGTGAGTGAGTGAGCAAATCTCTTCTCCTCTATAGTCTGAGGCAGGGCTTCGTTGTGGCCACACACACTTCTCATGCAGGTATTTCCAGTTTGACAACACACACTTGTTTAGTGTTCTATATTTGTTCAGACGGTGAGCACATCATTTCCCCTTTCTTATGGAAAGGTAAAACTACCGAGAGCTGTTCGTGCCAGTTTGCCAAACAGGAAAATTCACTATTCTTTATCTTTGGTAGAGGACACTTTGTTTAAGTGTTTCTGCGCTTTATGCCGCCTGAAATGATCTGGTCACCAGGCGAGCTTTCTAATATCTATACAACACGGTGCTTATTTAAAAACCTGTCAATAGAGATTGTTTTGATGATTCTTTTTCACAATGAAACATAAAAAAATTGCAGAACCAAATCTTCAAATGTCTCATTTAAGAGGAAACAGAGGATGTTGGCATTCCCCCCCCCCCCCCACCACTAAGTTGCTTGGAAAAATATTAAAGCCATTAATCTATCATCAAAACAGTTGCTGATCATTATTTTCTGATAATTTGATGTCACCTGTTAGAGCTTATATGGAGAGAAAAGTTAGAACAAAGTGTTAGAAACTATTGTTTAATATGAAAATTGAATGATTTTTGTCCAAATGCTAAAATCTGCATGTGCATTTCTCATCTCAATATACCTTGCCTATTTAAATGGATGCCACTAATGACAGTGTTTGATCATTTGATTTACCAGAGGGTTATTTTTTTGTACGACGAAAGACCGAACACAAAACAAGTTTCTTGGGGAAACTATCAAACGATCAAAACAGTTACTGATGGTTATGTTCTGATAATTTGTGTCCAACCACAAAGATCTGCGTGTTACACCTCGGATATTTGTTGCCGTCAATAAAAGATAATTTGAGGATTTATCTTTACACTGAAGGAAAAATGCAGAAGCAAATCTGAATTGCTTTGTTCAACCAACACATGACACAAGGACGAGTAGGAAACCCTCTCATTTAGGGGGTTGGAGACGGAGAATACTCGGGTTTGAAGAAGATGATCAAATCCTTTTGGGTGTGAATCTTGGAGCAAGTGTTTGGAGCTTATAGTGACAATTTAAATGGGTTGACTGGTGATTTCCTGTAAACCAGTAAGTCCACAGCTCCACACCACTCTGGTTTCTTCCACAAGTCAAGCACATATGTTTTTAGTTGGAGGTGTCAGTTGATGACCCCCGTGTTGACCCAAGCATCTCAGGGGTGGTTGCATCATCGGCCTGCAGAGATGACGACAGATGCTGCTTCACACACACTCACACAGAGAGACACACACATAGCCACACACACAGACACACACATATATATATATATATATAAACATTTAAAAGCTGCCTGGACCCCTGCTGTCCTGCTTCTGCTGTTACGCTCGTGACGCCATTTCCCTCAACTTCAGCCGCATCACACAACAAAGTTCGCGCGGCGCCGCTGAACGACCTCCGGCACCTTGACGTCGTCGAACCCTTGTTTTTTAAACTAACAGGTGTTTTCCGCTCGGCTCGCGAACTCCCCTCGAGAAGAGAAGATAACCCCCCCCGGACTTCCACTCACCTTTGAACAGATAGTCGTACTCGTCCTCCCGGTTGCTCATCGTGCCTCCTCTTCGCTGGTGGGCGAAGCTCGATCCGAGTGGCGGACAAAACTTCTGTCGCGTTTCCTTCTCAGCTGCGACAGAGACCGAGCCACGGGGCGGACTTTTTTTATTTGTGTGTATCCGCTGACACGACGCAGAATCCCGCAGGGGCGAGCGACGACCAGGACGCTGTGGTGTGACTTCCGGGGACGAGAACGCGACTCCTCCGTCGTCACCTGGCTTTAGAGTCGAAGCCGGAAACTTGAGTTCTTCTTCTTCTTCTTCTTCTTCACCTTCTGTCACTCGATGGCTGCGACGTCACGCCAACTCCCCCCACCCCACGCCACCATTTTAGTCCCGCCCCCTGCTGCGCTCCCAGTGGCGGGCGGCTGACCGACACCTGTCAACTGGCTCTCACGCGATTAGTCCGCGCCGCTGTCACTGGCCTCCCCCCCCCCCCCCCCCCCCCCCCCCGGTCGTCAATGGGGGATGACGTGTGAGGCTCCGGGGCCTCAACAGGTACAACATGAAAAACTGTGTCTGTCAAAACAAAGTCACTTTACTTTGTTCACTGATACAATTATGATTCCAACCTGATTTCAAACACGTTTAATAAATATTTCTGTGGGTAATTTAATGATTTTATTGCTGAACGTTGTACATTTAACGTGATTGTAATGTCATTTATGTTACAGAAGTGACACTTTAAGTTTCTAAGCATCTGATTGATCTGATTGTAATAAATTAATAAAGAGTTGCAAATGTCTTTATTCTGCCAGTTAATATATATGCATATGTATATATATATATGTATAATCATATATGGCCATAAAATCCACTATAATAAAGTCCTACGCACCCTTATATAAAATCCAGGCTCAGGTTCTGGGTGGGTGTTCAAAATTATATAGAAAAACTGGACACACAATTTAGTTTTCAGGATTAAGACATTTTTCTATGTTTTGACGGTGATCAGTGAATAAATATATTATATTCTTCGTGCACTTTATTTTATTATTGTGGAAATCCCACATCGACACGAAGAAATGGCTCCAAACTATCTAGTGGATTGTTTATGTATTTATTAAGACATTTTTGTTTTGTTTGAACTTTAATTTGAACAGTTTGAAGGCAAAGATCGTAAATAAAGATGGATGACACGTCTCCACTTCCTACCATTGTACAAAAATGAAGCAATAAAATATGCTAGCTACGGGTGCAGACGTCATTTGGAGCCAGAGTCTGTGCATTGGTGATTGTGTGGAGCCCCGGCCCATATTCTCCTTCTCATTCTCAGCTGTCAATCGTGACATTTCACCCCATTTTTATAGCATCAAATAAGTAACTCTATAACAAGACTTTTTCAGATCTCCCTTCTTCTTCTTCTTCTTTGTCCTTTTGGGGGCAAATAATTCAAGGTGAACAGTCAAGTGGTACATACAGCACCTGCAGGTCACCTTGCATTACATGTACTGTTTGTTTAGTGGCTCTATGTAAGATAAGCAAGGTGATTGATGTTAGAACTCTTTTTCTGAAGGATGATACCGTTCCCAGTTATTCAAGTTCCTATAAGCAAAAGTATTTGTTCCATTTGAATTTAAACTATGAGGCTATTTTGTGTTTGAATAAATCTTTATTGAGAAAAACAGAATTTAATGCAAAGATACAGAAAAAAAACAATCAGGATACAGGCAATGACAACTGACCAGGTTTAGTCATTTCTGACATTGCTGGTGTTTGGTTCCAAAAACGTTAAAAGCAAGCTAACAACCTATAAGATCAGTCTTTGAATATTCAGAACAGAAGAAATGCATCTTTAAAGACAACGCTTCAAGCACACAACACATCTAGACGCAAACTCTTTGGCTGTAACAGTGAAAAGAAAATACAAGATGCTAATATTAGATACAGATCTTGAAATGTGGGATTATACATGCATGAGATACGAATACTTGTACCATGTTTATTATCTAGATAAACGTGCCATGATGTTACCAATTTTATCATCTTATAGGTAACAAAGTTGTGTTTTACCTATGTTACCTACGCTCGGTGGACAGCAGGGACTCGTAAAAGACTGATGCTGGTGTCCAGCTACGTTCGTTCACATTTATCGATCGTCTTTTGAATGCAGCACTGTCCAGTTTGTCCAACTTCATTAGTCATTTGAAAATGGCATCACCGAAGCCAGGACTGTCAATATGCTCGTGTCGCTGCATGGCCTCGAGCTCTAGCACAAGGTTATGGGTGAACGAGGAGTTCACCTGTCACCCACCCACCCACCCTGGGGTCTCCTGGAGGATGGAGACGGGATTAGATGTTCCTGCAGCAGGGTTTACTCTCCTCCGTGGTATCTGCTCTGGAGCTGTTCAGGGACACGGCGCTGATGGAGCCTCGAACCACTTCCTTACTGCTCACCTTCTTATGAATCTCTGATGCAAGAAATTAAAAAATATTATACCATTCACTAACAACGTGTCTGCATAAAAAGAAGTTTTAACATTTACAACAAAAAATCAAGCAGATGTTTCCCCCCAAAGCAGCCAATCAAAAAACTACCTAAGAAAACCGTTCCAAAGGTCTTTTTTCGGATTAAGAAAGGAAATATTGGGGGAGAGAGGATGAGAACAGTCTGGCCAACTGGGAATCGAACCCGTGTACAGCAGACTTTCTTTAAACCTTAATGTGCTGAGGAGATGATGCTCTATGGCTCTGATTAAAATTATTCAAACATATTATACGTTTATAGAGGAGAGACAGGAAGGGGAAGTTATTAAAAACATCAACTTTAAAGGAGCCCATATGTGGGTAATCACAAAGTAGTAAAAAAGGCTAGATACATAAAAATAAATTACCTTCTAGGACGTTGGTGAAAGCTTCTTCCACATTAACTGAATTCAAGGCTGAGGTCTCCAGAAACAAAATACCTTTCTTTTCTGGATGATACAAAATAAGCAAAGTTAGTTATTATATATTTAAATCCCATTTGAAATTGGGTCCAATAAAAAACATCACATAATCTTTGATCACAAATTAGAATAAATAAATAAGAATTTATGTCAACGATGAAAAATCTGTTGGCGAGCAGACAAATGTTCATTCTGTAAGATCATTAATTTAGTTCATCGCAGTGACTTTCAACACACTGGTTGTCAACACTTATACCTGCGAAGTCTTTGGCCTCCTCGGTGGGCACCGATCTCTCGGACTCCAGGTCGGTCTTGTTGCCCACCAGCATGACCACAATGTGGGGGTCAGCGTGGTCGTACAGCTCCTTCAGCCAGCGCTCCACGCTCTCATAGGTGAGGTGTTTGGTGATGTCGTAGACCAGCAGGGCGCCAACAGCACCTCGGTAGTACCTGTTTGGAGGAGATAGACTTTTATTGTATGGTTGCTGGTTATTATTCAGGTAACGTACCTGCTCACCATAGTTACACAGCACAAGAACCGGCGTTTGGTGTGTGGAGTGGGAATGCAAAAGACACCATTCTCCCTAAATCATTGCAGCATTGAAATCATTTTCAAGCTGTTGATTCAAGCAAAACATTATATGCAGGATGTTGCTTTAAGTCCAATTTCTACTCTTCTCCTGGCTCCGGTTTTGGTCCCTATATCAACTCCTGAAATGTCAATGTTCACATGACACTAGACTTTGTATGTCGGCCTTTAGTTGCTGGGCAGGAAGTGAAAAGTGGATTTGTAGCTGCCATGGCCAAAAGCAACACAGTGAGGGCAGCGACAGTAAAAGCTGCACTAACAGATACCCCATGTCATATGAAAAACTAAATAAGAAAAGACAATATTGATTACAGCTGCTTTAGGGCACCGCCACATCTTCACTGAATTAACAGTTTTTCCTGCTGTCTTATAAAGACTGGCGATCGCTCTGAAGTCATGAACCAATCCATACACCCGTCACTATTACATTACTGCTCCACTCTACCAGCAGCATAATTAATTCCACTTTAATAGGTTTTAGCTGCTTGTTACAGCACAAATTGGAAATTCCATGGGAGTGGGAATTTGCATAGTGGAATAAGTCGGTAGGTAATTACTCAAGAAGCTAAGCAGTCAGAAAAGAGCTGATCCAGCCGTGTGGCATGTCCTCAGAATTTTTTCCATGTTTTAAATATAAAACTGACACGCCTCTATTGTTTTAAAACCAGTTTCCACACTGTCAATCCTCCCAGTTTAATTAATTAATTATTTTTTAAAAATGAATCAAGGGCACACTCACATAGAAGAGACACACAGAGCGCTGGGCGTTCAAATAAACGTCTCGGCTTTAACACATTGGATTTTAGAAACCATGTGTGTCAGTTATAAATTGTCCGTTTTTCATGTAACGTAGGAGCATGTTTCCCCCTGTTTCCAGGCTTTATGCTAGGCTAAGCTAATTGACTAGCAGCAGCTGCTTCATATTTACTTCAGAGGTCAAAACTGAATCCAACGAAAAAAACATAATGTCATTTTGTACCAATTTTTTTAATCAATTCTATTAAAAATCATCCTGGTTTAAATTTCTTTTACGTTTCATTTCCTGTTTTAATTTGATATTTCTTACCTTGTGTGCCTAGATGTTTCACTTCCTGTCTTTGTCTACTTTCCCGCCCCATGTGTTTCACCTGTGTCCAATTATCCCGACATGTTTACCTCCCTTGTGTGTTTAGTCTCTGTGCTCCCAGTCCTCTCACTGTGTTTCCTCGGTCACACCTCCAGCTGCTGTTCAGTGCTCTGTGTCTATTTGTGCTTCGGCTCAGCTCCTTCGTGTATTTTTTACGTTTGGACTTAGTGTCTCTCTGCCTACAGGTGAATCTGTAAGTCTGTCTCCCTGACGTTCTTACGTGCCGGCATTTTGTGTCCTCTCAGTTCATTTAAAACAAGTCTAACGACTTTGCTGTTCGTCACAGCCTTTTATTAAATCAAATAATTACTGATTTCTTACACTGCCCTGTTACTTTGACTTTTTTATTTCTTATTGTATAGCTAATTATCTATGTAACTCTTTAATTTCTTTTTAAACCCATTTTTGATTTGTCTGATGTTGCTTTGACAATTTGCAGGGATGCTTTTATTATTTTAAAGCACTTTGAATTGCCTAGTTAATGAAATGTGTTTTACACATTATTGTTCCTTGGCTAATACAAAAAAACTGGTGCGATCGCTGTCTTTGTGTTTCAAAATGGAGATTTACAGCAATATTGTTGTGATCATGAAATAAAATCACAGATGCAATGGTACGACAACATACCCAGAAATACAGACATTGTTATAAATAATTATTTCTATACAATGCGAGTGTGTGAGAATGGATACACGGGTATATATGAATATGTTTAAAAACTGTGATGGGGTCTTGGCACTCACGCAGACGTGATGGCCCGGTATCGCTCCAGTCCCGCCGTGTCCCAGATCTGGGCCTTGATGGTGAAGGTGCTGAACTGCACCGTCCGTGTGCTGAACTCCACCCCTATTGTTGTGCGAGTATCATTGGTGAACTCGTTTTTGGTGAAGCGGGACAACAGGTTGCTCTTCCCTACACCAGATTCACCAATCAGCACCACTGGAGAAGACAGACACACACAGGTATGTTAATCACAGCTCCAGGTTTTGGATTCAGGGTTTGGTTGTTGCAAAACTTAATGCAGTGTGTCTGAGACAAAACAAATATGGACCAATCCTGACCACATCATCACTTAAAGCCCATATTAACTAAAGCTCTTATTCTAGGTGTGTCTCTTTAAGGTTGGCCCATGAATCAACACACGCCCTCGTGGCAAATAAGCTACCCTACTTATTTCAACTCAGGGGTGCAGACAGGACATGTTGCACAAAACTCTGGAGACCTATGTGGGATGTAACAGAAAATTCCAGATTGTTGAATTTCATCCAGACAGATAATTATAAAAATAAAAGGTCCCATGTTTTCTTGCCCCTGAGTGAAAGTTGTAGTTTTAAACTCTCCGGGCAAAGAATGACGAACACTTGATAAACAGCAAAACATTTTACAAATCTGACATAGATGCATTATGTGTTATGTCTCTTCACTGTGCTTACACAATGCATAAGTAATGTATAACTATATTGAGCTTTTATTATGTTGCTATTTGATAGAAAATTATTGAAGTTTTTTCTCCCAGCCTTATTTTGTGTTTTCCCCAAACTGCAGTTAAGACACTCTTTCTCCTGGAAACTTTTTTTGAGGTAACTTCCTCTTAATTGAACCTTTTGTTTCAGGAGATAAAACAGGGCCTGGGAACGTAAGGGGATTCCTTATGAGGTGGAACAGGTTGAGCTGCTATCTCCTCATATCGTGATCACAGAAACCTACCTCCTGAGTAAACGGGAAAGGAAGTAACCGGACAAACCCTTTTATCTTATTGACTAATGTTTGGGTTTCACTCGTGACTGACTCAGAGAGAGAAAGAAGGCTTGGTTTAATTGGCACATATAGGAACAGAGTGCTGATGAGATCTGAGACAGTCACAGTTTATTGCTGAGGCGTGTGGGCTCAAAAACACTGAGGTTATAATCCAAGCAACAATTAGTTTAATTTATCAATGAGACTGAAACAATGCTACATTATGTTAGGATAGACAAGGATAGGAAAGGATGGGTTAGGCTAGGCTAGGCTAGGATAGGATAGGATGGGTTAGGCTAGGCTAGGCTAGGATAGGATAGGTTAGGCAAGGCAAGGATAGGATAGGATGGGTTAGGCTAGGATAGACTGGGATAGGTTAGGTTAGGTTAGGATAGGATAGGATAGGCAAGGCAAGGCAAGGCAAGGATAGGCTAGGCTAGGCTAGGATAGGATAGGTTAGGCTAGGCTAGGCTAGGATAGGATGGGTTAGGCTAGGCTAGGCTAGGATAGGATAGGTTAGGCAAGGCTAGGATAGGATAGGATAGGATAGGCAAGGCAAGGCAAGGCTAGGATAGGATGGGTTAGGCTAGGATAGGATAGGTTATGCTTGAGTGAGATTTTTAATGCAGAACTATAACTTGTATTGGAGTATTTTTTCACTGTGATATTTATACTATTTAAAGTGAAGGACCTGAATATTTCTTCAACCACTGGTGGATATAATCTTCAGATAGATGCAGATTGTTGATTTTTTTTCTTTTCTCAGAAACGTTTAAGGACTACTTGTTCTGGTTGGGTTTAAAGTTTAGTTAAAAGAAAAGAAGAAGAGTTAAGAAAAACAGTCTCAAGGTTAATTTAGGGATCGGGCTGCCACTTTAAAACCTATCACATGATCTTCTTCAGCAGAGGGAAAGTTTCTCAATCACTGCATCCAAGGCCGGGGACGAACTTCAACTTGAGTTTAGGAATCCCTTCCTCGCTTCTCTTAGAACCAGTGCAAAAAAAAATCTTTCTTTTTCCCTGAACATCTGTTGATTCCCATAAAGCTGCACTCTTAAAACACAAATGACTTATCCCCAGTTCTTGACTTACAGAATGTTTTACCAGATGTCCGAGGTCACAGCAGACAATGTTTTACAAGTTCCTCTACTTCGTCTGTTTTAGGTAACTGATCACTCCATTGCGGGGTTTTTCTCCCAGTGTGTCGGGTAAGAATGTCTGTTCTCCTCCTCCTCTCTTCAACGACTGAGTAACTTCTTATGCAAACAATAACCCTGGTTTCTATGGCGATGTAGGACAAGAGGCCATCCCGCTTTATGGTGGACTGGTTTTCTGAAGAAGCCGGGACGAAGTTGATGCGTTGCGGCGTGGATTCAATTTTCCTTTTGTTTGTTTTCATGACCTTCATGAGGAAATCCAGCAGCAACACTTAACTTAGCAGAGTCCTTCCTAAGTGAGTCCACGCACTTTACACGGAGAGACGAGTTTGCAGGTTCACATTCCAAGCAAACATCGTACAATCATTTTACTGATTAGTTTCTCTGAGCAATCAGTGATTCTCTGGATGGAATGAAATCCTGCACATACTTTTGAGATAACAAACGCTGCAAGGAGCACTGCATTAGTGAGCGAGTTTATTCAATGATTGCAGTCGGTTTAGAGAATTCACTCTTCACAGGCTGGAGGAGGGATCCCTCCTCTGTCGCTCCTCCTCCTCCTGAGGTTTCTCCCACACATTAACTCCTCGCTAAACCCCCAACATGTTGCTTTTAAGTTTTTGTACAAATCAAACAAGCAACATATTGGCACTCAGTCACACGTACCTCCGCCAAGGCCAAACAATCCAACACAATGTAGTTCTTGTAGTAGAGATATATAAAAGGAAGTGGTGTGATAACCTGAACTAGAACAGCACTCAGTGGAGCACACACCTCTGCCAAGACCCAACTGTCCCTTTAAATTCAATAAAGCTGCCCCAACTTGCGGACGCTCATAAATATCGGTTCCTTGAATATGATTGAGATTATTATTAAGATCCATGAATCATTAACTGGGAAACTGGTACAAACTGGTTGTGAGTTCTTCCCAGGACCCGACCCCATCCCTCCACCAAGCTTGGTGGAAATCAGTTTGGTAGTTCTTGCGTAATCAGGCGAAAAAATAAACCAACAAACAAACCTGGGTCAAAACATAACCTCCTTGACTAAGGTCATTCAGTCAATCTTCAGACAGAACCTTGTTTCTGTCTGGTTATCCCTGCTTCCAGGCTTTATGCTAAGCTAACTAGTGAAAGTTAAAAGTTACCTTACACTCACCTCACACGAGCCAAACCGATATGGATTTTGGGGGCCGATGTTGATATCGATATTAGGGAGTGTATGTGTGTGTGTGTGTGTGTGTGTGTATATATATATGGCCTGACCTGCATGTACCATACCTGTCAGTATACAATGTATAATATTCCAAGAAGGATCATTTTACAAAGATTGTGTTAAGTTTTAAAATGCTATATAGATTGTAAAATATCTGCCTTTGACTGTAGAGATTGAGAGGAAACATAAGGATGGGGGGGGGGGGATTGAATTGAATCAGGGACGTTATTGACATGTGGCTTGTTTCTCCAAAACCCTGTGGGGCAAATTTGTGTGAATACAACGGACTTGACCGTCTTCATATTTTATTTTCCTGTTGGACTCCAGCATCACTTACTTCACAAGTTCATTTGACTTCCCCGTCCACCTACTTTCCATCTGTCCAGTGCCTTTTATCAATATTCCTACCCCACACCTTTCCTTTTCCACATCTGTTCAGAGCCACCTGGCACCTTCAGCTGCTGCATATCAGAATTAATTACTGTGCTACACTAAATGACTGATTAACAAGTTAATAATAAACAAGGAAGTATAATTTCAAGGGCATATCAGCATTACAGACCAAGACTTGAAAAGCTGCAGGGATGTCCCTGGGGATCAGATCAACACATGCACTCACCCTTAAAGACAAAGTTGTAGGTCTCATCTGACCCCATGTTCTGTCCATTCAATGCAGCCGCGCCGCACTTCACTGCTGTCTCCAGATGTAAGATGACACTGACTCACACCAAAGCCAACCTGCCTCTCAGATGCTCTTCAACAGAGAAACTGCTCCGACACATGAATGCCAGTCTCCAGCTCTCTGCCCTTCACTACGCTTCCCTATCTGAGTTCACAGAACACTGGCTTGTTTGGACAGGACATGTGTATCCAGGTTGTTTCTCAGGAAGGCAGCCGGGCGGGGTTTGTCTCAGGGAGTGGTGGAGCGGAGACGGAGGTGTGTCCTAGTAATGGAGCCAGTGCAGGGCAGGTTGGACAGGTAACACAACTCCTAGGTAGGGCTGAGGCTGAGAGGGACTGTCAGGTGCCTCCTGGTGGGCAACTCAAACAACTGCATGCAGGAAGCAAAACGAAAAGTCTTCCTGCTGAATCACTGAAAGGAAGATTAAACCCTGAAACACAGTTTATGTGGTATCTGCCAAAAAAGATGATCTGCAATAACATAATCAATACAAAACATGTAAACTGCGATATAACATTTATCTGAACTTTCCTTATGGTGTTCATACTTTGACATTTACGCACATAAAACCTAAAAATTGATTATGTATCAGAGAATACGTTCACACCTTATCCTTGTAAACCAGCTGTTTTGACACTGTCGTCTTCTTTGTGCTCACATGCAAAACCCACAACCAGTCAGTTCAGAGCATAAACACAAAAAACAAGACTGTAGAAATATTAATGCAATTTTTTATTTTTTATTTGACAGGTTTAAGATTTGCTGCATTTAAATCAGACAGACATGTACATTGAACTTTCCATACAGCTCATAATGTGTGTGTTAGGCCACTTTTCTGCATAACTGTGAATAAGCGTATTAACCGTGAAAGCAGCTGATAGCGGAATCATTTCAGCAGTTTCACACACAAACGTCCTACTGACAAACTGTGAGGAATTTTAGAGCCGACAAAACTAAGTGAAGACAAACAGTTAAGAACTCACACAAGCTGTTAGTTGCATCAATACCATGATTATAAATACACTGAATATCCCCCTCAACACACGTCACACACGTCTCACACGTCTCTCACACACACACACACACACACACACACACACACACACACACACACACACACACACACACACACACACACACACACACAGATATATATTTGCACTAAGCACTTTGTGTTACAGTAGTCCATGAATGTACTACATCCCATGATGCTTTATTTTCCAGGCAGAAGGAAGTAATGCACATTTCTTCACTATGATGCAGCCACTTGAGTCAGTGGTTCCTCCAGGTACTGCACCAGTGCTTCCGCCTATAAACGTGACAAAACAAAAACCAAAATATTTCATCATGGCAGCTTCTCAAATGTGACTTTGACAAATAGTCCTGGGCTATTTAGGCTGTTTTTACGTGCTTTTGATTTTGCCTTTATATACACACTACATTAAAAAATGTTTAACAGCCAATGTTTGGTATCTTCTTTTGTCAGCACAACATTGCCTGTATGACCAGTGATTTCAAATGAGCTTGGCAAGTACAGAAGACAGTGAATAGAGAAAACAACATACAAGTGACAGTAGGACAGTGGTTGTACGGTGAAGCAAAGACAGACAACAGCACAGACTGCTAACATGCCAACACTCTCACCTTGGCTTTAAGCATTCCGAAGCCCACCGTCTCTTTGGCGTACATGCACAGCAGCAGATTGGCTACATGAGTGATGGCCACTCGTCCCTCCTGAGAGAGACAAGAAGAGATCCTCACACAGTGCTCCGCTCATCACTCAACTGACAACAAATCCACCGGTCATGGAGAACTGCGCTTCTTACCATACAATCCATGAGTATGAATTTGAGTTTGTCTTCATTGAAGGCCTGGTGGCCGTTCTTGTCGTACGCTGCCCAGATGTTGCTTGCGATGGCGGCTGTCACTCGTGCGTCAGTGTCCCCATACCCAGAGTAGGCCAGGAGTGAACCTTCGTTATTCAGTAGGCTGGTGAACATGTAAAAGGTGGATGTTATATTTGACCATAGACTGTGCAGTCGTTTATTATTACACATCTCTGTCAAGTTACCAAACAATAACATTAGAGCTGGAATAAGGAAAGTACCTGAACTCACCGCTTGCAATCTAATCAAAGTATGTATTATATATAAAGTGATATCAGACTGACTGAACTATGAATCAAACAACGAAAATTGTAATGAATTATGATTCTTATTTGATACAAGTCAAAATAATCTTGTGATGTCACAGAACCCAAATGAGCTTATAGGTTAAAGTTTCAAAAGAGCATTATGAACAAAACAATTTTTTTTTGCAACAAGACACAAATCAACGCATGTGTGCTGATATTTTAAATTGACAAAATAACCCTCATATAAATTGGTGTATTTAGTCAGAAGTTTGATCAATAAACGACAAAACTTCAGTCTCCGGGGTTTCAAATGTGACGATTTCTGTCATTTACATTAGACTGGACATATTTTGGGATTGAGGCTGCTTTGTTCAGATTTAATGTGGAATTTTAAGACATCAAATGAACCTCCAAGAAATTATGATGTCGACTTTTCAATTCAATATTTGCTATCGATTGACAGATAAGATCAACTTTATTTAAATGCACCTGTTGTAGCAGGAGATGGTCGAAATGAAGTAGACGAGAGAGCGAGTGAAAGTACGAAATAGAATAAAAATAGGGGGAATAAAATCATTTTAAAAACAAGATATGTAGATAATATACAACGTTCACGACACATCCAGTAATCAACAGTAAGTGCTAGTCAGCTAGATCCATGATTTAAAAGACGATTTTGCAGAGGAATATTTTATTCACCTGAGATACAACAATCAGTGATTTTCTCAATTGAAAAGATCAATTTATATTTTTAGGGTTAATTAACGAGATACCTCAGAATCCTTGTACTTTCCATTGTAGGTGCCTCGTGAACTAATGCCATGAGATGACCTGGTTAACCCGGAGGAGCAGGAGTTTTACTCACACGCTGCTGCACTAACTACTACACGCACATAAGATGGCGTGGTCCTGTAACCGCATCACTACATCACCGGTTCGTTGTCAAAAGACCAAAGCAAACTCCTCTCGTCACTTAGCATCTGGTTAGCATGCCGCTAGCTAGCGTAGCATGCTAGCTACCCGTACTCACAGTGTGCTCTGGACTCCGTTAGTGTTCGCCTGACTGAGAACCTGCGTCAGCGCCTTCGGTCGCAACATAATGTCGCTCGGACTGACAGGCGGGGAAGTGAAACGAACGTGAAATGTGACTAAACAACTCAATTTAAACTGTCACACAAAACTGCTCGACACAACGAAGGAGAGTCAGCTGATGTTTTCTTCCTGTTCCCGGGTGCACAGCATTGTGGGAATTGTAGGCGAGGGATTTTAACTTTTTCCTTTTTTCCTGCTTCGCTTGATTGTGTTAATTAAATATTCTGTACAACAGTTTTGACACCGAAGAATTTCTACATAGTGTGACACTTCTTGTCCAATGTTTCATATCAATTAATCAAATTGTATTTATATATTTATGTTTATTGTTGGCATGTCATATTATTTTGGTTAGATAACCTGCAGTGTTATTTTGGACACTTGGTGGCGGTCATTGCACGCACAGGGCTGTATAGGTAGGGGCATAGGTGACAGGAAATGGTGGCGGAAATAATTATGGAGGTAGCTTTCAGAAAGGTCGAAGCCAAAACAATAATTAGGGGTAGCATCATGACTGACCGGCCAAAACAATGGGATGCGGGGAGTAAAGGACGATATCATCGATATCAAATAAAGCAAAAAGTGGGAGGAATGAAAGCAATAGCGAAAAACACTAGAGAACAAACATTTATTGCAAGGCTAAGAAGAGACACACATGGAGATGTGGACATGCAAAGTTTGAGGCATTCTTTGTTTTGAGAGAGCGGAGAGAAAACACAACACAGCACGTAACACTTATCTTTTAAAAAAATAAAATACCGAGTTTTACAGTCGTAGAAATGTATATGGAATTTCTACATTTACGCGGTTTTATCTCTTTCTCCATCACTGCACAGAACTGTCAGTGACTGAGACGTTAAAGGAACAAATATATTAAATTCGGAGGGGTGGTTGTAGACAAAAGAACATTAGAACCATGGATTTAAATCAACAAAACCTTTCTATTCTTCTTCTAATATTTTTAAATCTCCCTCGCTAGTCCCCAGCTCCACCAGTCTTTCAGCGTCAATCCCCAAAATGAACTGAGCGCGTTAGGCCAACAGTCTTTCCACAGCCGCATTGACGTCCCCTCCTGTCGCGATAAGCGCCTGCAGGTTAGCTTCACGGTTGATGAAGCCCATGTCGTTGAGCTGGTCAAGCTGCTGCTGAAAACGAGCCTCCGGCACCTGAAGGTGTGAGGGAAGAGACGGCGTAAAAAGTCTTGATTCTTTTTATTTACAGAGGTGGAAACTTTGAGATTGTGATAACTGTCAGTATGTGGTGAGAGAGAAGACACATCTTGACCTAATATTTTGACACAAACTCTTGGGTTTAACTATATTTACAGTACTCCTACTTCGTGCACAATTACTGCATCATAATACAAAGACAAACTCCTCCTCTCATATGTCATGATTACATTTTTCTGTATAGTTCTTTAAACTGTGAATAACATTAAACCCTTTTACTTTCACTTCAAAAAAAAGATAAAATACTAATTGAAATCAGTATTTTAATCTAAAATATTTGAACCTGCATTTATATATAATGCAAGTCACATTTACAGACAACATTATCGATTTGTCTTTCTCAATAAACTAACAAGTTGTTGCATCCTGATTAAACGTACCGATTGGCCACCGCCTGAAAACATCTGTAATATCTGCTGCATCTGCTGTGAGGGAATGGATCCTGGTGGTAAGGCAGCTGAGGAGGAGTTCTGTGGAGGGACACTGCTCCCTGTGGCTGGAGGGACACTGCCCCCTGTGGCTGGAGGAACTGTGAGACCTCCAGTAGGCACACTGGAGGTGGAAGAATACGTTAAAATAAATAAAAACTAGGGCTATGTTGTAGCACTGAACGGGCCCGAGCACACGCAACTCGGGACCTGTTGCGGTTGGTGGAGAGAGCGATCGGCGACCGGGCACACGGTGTGTTTTGCACACTGCGGGAAGGATAAACGCAAAATTAAAATTAAAATAAAATAAATAAAATCTGTCCGTCCAAAAAAAAAATTATACGGACAGACAGACAAAAAATAAAATAAAAAATAAAATCCGTCCGTCTGTCCGTCCAAAAAAAATACGGACAGACAGACGACAAAAAAATAAAAAAGTAAAATTCGTCCGTCTGTCTGTCGGTATTATTATTTTTTTTGGATGGACAGACACTAAATGCAAAATGGCGTTTGTCTGGTCATGATACACCTGGGCTAAGATTTTTGTGAAGATCGGTCAAAGGGAAACCTAGGGGTTGCGTTCCAGGTGGCGCTGTTGAGCCATTTTGCCACGCCCATTTCAAATAACTTCAGAATACGTACAAAGTGCAAATATATGGACAGACAGACGGACGAAAATCCGTCCATCTGTCCGTTCCAAAAAAAAATTAAAATACGGACAGACGGACGAAAATCCGTAAAGTAACGTAACGTAAAGTAACGAAAAGTAACGTAACGTAAAGTAACATAAAGTGACGAAAAGTAACTAAGTAACGAAAAGTAACGAAAAGTAACTGAAAGTAACGGAAAGTAACTAAAAGTAAGAAAGTAACTAAAAGTACGAAAGTAACTAAAAAGTAACTAAAAAGTAACTAAAAGTACGAAAGTAACTAAAAAGCAACTAAAAGTACAAAAGTAACTAAAAAGTAACTAAAAGTACGAAAGTAACTAAAAGTAACGAAAAGTAAAGAAAAGTAACAAAGTAACCGAAAGTAACAAAGTAACGAAAAGTTAGGAAAAGTAACGAAGTAACGAAAAGTAACGAAAAGTAACAAAGTAACGAAAAGTAACGAGTAATTTCTGTGTAGATGTCATGAGGCCGGGACTCTTGTCTTACATGTCTAGTTTGGACTCGATTCGACCAAATATGTCCGAGATACAGAACCTCGTGTTTTGATGGCGTGTAATCAAACTTTGACGCCACGCCACGGTCACACCGTGTGACGAAAAATCGATCTTTGAGGTAGTTTTCATCTCCATCTTGTTGTGATGACACGCATATCCATATGAAGTTGATCTGATGAAAGCCATGGGACAAGTACATCAAAGTAAAAATGTGGAAAATGGCCAATATGGCCACTAAAGTCAAAATGGCGGGCTTCCTGTTGCTTTTTTCCCATTGCACCTCTGACCTTTTTTGTTTGTCTTGTCATGATACACCTGGGCTACGATTTTTGTGAAGATCGGTGAAAGCTAACTGAGGGGCCTTTCCTTAGATGGCGCTGTTGAGCCATTTTTCCACGCCCATTTCAAATTACTCCAGAATACAATTACTTTTTGGGGTTTTGAATTCCCTGCAAACTTTGGTAACAATTTCAGCATGTCTAGGCCGTGAAAAAGCCCCAAAAGGGAAATACAAATCCTTCGAAATACAATAGGGCCTCCCACCGGAGGTGCTCGGGCCCTAATAAAGCTTTATAGCAACGGTCAAGAAGAGCAGCTTTAAATACCTGAGAGAGAGTAAACCCTCTTTAACTTAACATATAATTATGTAAAGTGATACTAAACTGAACACAACATGCTAGTATTTAGCAACCAGACCTTCCCTAAACACCAAGAGTTCGCCCTGAAGTTTCGATGTATGGAAGAAGAAGTTTCTTTCCACCAGCATCTCAAAAATAATAATAATAGCTTGCATTTATATATATCGCCTTTCAAGAGACCCAAGGACGAGGAACAAGGAAATCTTGGTAATTGCGCCATTAAACACTAGACTGATGTGAAAGATATAAATACAAATTATCAGTGTTAATTTTCTTTTAATGATTTAAATGACTGAAGAAATTCAGATTATTTCCTGAGTGGACTCATGGATTAAGACAAATATGGAGGCTTGAAGAATATGTGGAATTAGGGGTGTAACTGGTACCTGGACACGAATCCCAGCAATTCCATCCGTAATATCTGCAGCCCCGGTTGGATCTGTTCGAGGGCCTGTCTGACTCTGGGGTTCCTCATCATAGAAAGCATTTCAGGATTCCGCAACTGCTCAATGACAATTAGACAAATTTGTCTCATCAGGTCTGGGTTGGACATCAGGGTCCGGAACACCGGGTTCCCCATGATCTGCAACAGCATCTGTGGGTTGGACATCATCAGCTGCTGTATCTCCATTAAGTAGGGTGAACCCATGCCGACACCTAACAAGCCGGACAGGTTACCGAGTCCACCTGAGGAGGAAGGATACAGGTCAATAAGTTATTGGCAGGTGTGTGGGCATGTGGCATGGTGGAACCAAATCACAGCCTGTCGATAACATGTAGCATCTTATTGAGTGCAAGGGGCGAATAAAGTATGTAGACACATGACACATGCAGCAGTACAACAATGTGTAGTGTCTCTACAAGAGCAGGTGACACTGAACGCTTCAGTTTACGTTACTGAAAAGCTATTAGCAAGTTAGATGGACAAACCAAGACAGTTCCCCCATGTTGAAGACCCCACCTCATGCTGAGAGCTACAGATTCATCTGCCTTGCATTCTAAGTATATTAATCAGAGGGAGTTTCTTTCTTCAGGTTTTGCAGACGGGGTGACCACCTTTAAATCGAGTTACCTTCAGCACTCATGTAACACAGAAACACGACCAGACTTCAGACTCAGTCCTCTTAGAACACAAAAAAGTCTCATAGGCACGTTGCAGTTCCTAAATCTGAGAGACTGATGCTAATTTTGGTTGATGATAGAGAACTGTTTGGTCACATTACTGTGCCAATTTTAAAATGCATGAATCAAATATGGTTTTTGAAGATAATTAAAAATTTAAAAACAATACTAACCATCAGGAATTTTTACATGGTTTTCAGAGATAGCTGAAAAAATGTCAAACCCTGAAACTCCCTGCAGTGCAAAAAGCAACAAAGTAAACTTTATGTTAAACATTCTTACTCATTGCATTGGCAGGTTGTATCTGTGTCTGACCGGTGCTGCCTGCTACAGTGGGGCTGGGGCTGGTGCTCCTGGCGCTGCTGCTGATAGTGTTTTGTTGAGGTGGTGAAGAAGTGGAACTGGTCTGAGATGCACCGCCATCTGTTGATCTTAAGAGACAGCAGACATCAAATAATAATCTCACCACACGTAAGCGAGACCTCTTAACACAGATCTCATGGACTATACTTACTTTGGGATGTTCTTGATAACGAGATGAACGGTGTATCCGTCTTTGATACCATACTGCTTCAGAGTATCAGTATCCTTTAGAACCTTCCCTGTGAATATCAGCACCAGTTGGTTCTGGGGGGCCTCAAATATTTTGGATACTTCCTGTCTAAGCTAAACAGATGAGAAAGAAAATAAAAGGTAAATTACCAGCAGGGCAAAGTCAGCAGCTGCCTTGATATTCAAAGAAGAAATGCAGGTTTTGGTGATTTGATTAGTTGCAAATATTAGTGAGGATCAGAACTACATATGAACAACATTATCCTACATTAATATGCAATCTAGTGCCCCTCTTTTGAAGATGGGTGAAAATGTAGTTCTAAAATGAATTTAGTTCATATTGTGCCCACATGGTGGTTACTCCTGAAACAAGTTGTTCATTACATTTAGAGATGTTCCATTACTGATACCAGCATCAGAAATACTGAAAATGCTTTGTCAGGAATCGGCGAATGTGGAAATATAAGTATGTAGTGTAGCATTAGCCAGAGCTACCTAAAATGTCAGCAATGTTTGCAATATTTTCCTCAGGAAAGTCCCACAAGTAAAACTGCAACGTGTGCCATACGCAAGACTTCATTTTAGAGCTATTTAAAGGAAGTAATTGTTGTGTATTCTTAGATTTATTTGTTTGTGTTCTTTTTGCAGTTATGAAACTAGATAATACAAAAATTATATGGCTTCATTCTCTGTATGCATTTGTTTTTCAATGTGTTTATCACTTCCTTACAGGGTTAGTAGCATACAGTTTTAAAAATATTTTGTATAGGTTATACTTTTAAATGTACTGGTATCGGATCAGTACTTGTTATTGACATGAACGCACCTTTCCCACAGAAGACTCCTCCCAAATCGTTAGTTTCTTGTTTCCCTCCTGAGTTGTGACATTAATCTCAATCAGGGTGGCAACCGGAGATTCATCTTCATTCGCATTGACATCCTCCATGTGGTCGCTGCTGCTTTTCTCTGCCATCTCTTCAGTAAGGGCAAGCTCAAATCGTGGCAGCGGCAGCTCGTAGAGGTACTTCCGGTGGCAACAGAAACTGCCACTTATATGTAAAGGCAGCTGCCTTTGATGCCACACTGTTTGCAGGCAGCTATCACAGTTGCCACAAGTGTTTGAGGGCAGTTGTCACTGCCACTGCAATGTCTGAGAGCAACTGTAGCTGTTTGTCATTTATTCAGAGATATATACTGGTTTATGGAAGTTAATTTGATAGTTTGTTAGCTCCGGGGGGGTTAGACTCAAAATGAATCAAGAAATGTTCCACATCTATCAGATCCATATGCATGATCTTAGGGTCTATGGATGGGTAAGAACTCAAAAAAAGAACGTAGAAACCTCAGAGAGCCACATGTGAGGGATCCCTCTCCCAGGACGGATAGAAGTGCAATAGATGCCTCGTGTAAAGGAGAACATCAGAAACAGCATTAGAAGGTAAATAAATGGATGAATTATTGTCAGTAATGGTAGAGTATCTGAGTAGACATATTGTATATAAAGCAGTCTTGTTGTTAGCCCTGGATCTGTGGATGATAAGGCATAGGGACTCTGGGGGAAGATGTCCCTTACTGCCAACATTACTGCAACAACACGTTCCTGTAGATTCATGCTGCACAACATCAGGAGAATACGTCCCCTTCTCACTCAGAAGGCGGCGCAGGTTCTGGTCCAGGCTCTGGTCATTTCGTTTGAGACATCGTTTTTTGCAAAAGCACACACCGACTCCACATTAACTTTGATGATCTATGACATACGAAGCCGGGAGTCGTTGCTGCCGACGTGAATTACGTTCTTACTGTATTTATGTTTAGCTTTAGCCAGCAGCTTTAGTTTGGATTTCGATGTCGCCTGCTCTGGGGGGGAGGAGGAGGAAGAGGCGGGCTCCATGGAAATGGCAGACTGGCGTGCTAGCCTCGAGAGGAGCACAGTGAGCAAGCGGTAAGTCTGCATGTGGATAAACATCGGTGTTCGCTGACTCCGATTATTTCACAGCTTTTCTGTGAAGATGACCCCAACTGACTCTCACTCTTTTCCTTGGGTTAGGCAGCTGGACGACCTACAGGGAGTAGTTGTGGGATTCACACCACCTTGCATGTAGGCCGAAAGGGTGCTGGTCACTTGAACAGTGTGTGGTGGTTCTGTCCTTGCACTGTGAGTTGCAGTGGTAGTGATCAGTGTGCTCACGTGGTGGTGTCTATTGGGGTTTGTGATAGAATCTCCCCGTAGTAAGTAAGCTGCCTAATGGTCCTCGCTTTTTAGGTTAAAGTGTATTGTATCTCTGTGGTCACGGTATTTGTTGTTTTAGATTTTATATACATTCAGAAATAATAACCTATTTGTTTTATTTATAATTGTCCATAATTTTCCCCTTTCTTAGGTCCCCCATTCTAGTCCTCCCATTATTAAATAAAGATTTAATTGTGAACTGAATGCACATCTCTGCTCTTCTTGAACCCCTAAAATTTGATTGTGTCCATGCACACTGATGTCATTGGAGTCAAACATGACCCATAGGCTGCTTTAATTCTAAAACAGTCATTCTTAACACTGTCCGGTCACATAGATCGGCGATTTAACTGTAGTAATATAGAGAAATATCGGTGTTAGCAGAGGAGCTAGTTCAGAGAGAGTGACCACCAACAAATGTGTAAATAATTGCCTTTTATTTTTTTATGTTTGAGTAATTTGTGCAAATACAGATTGTAAATAACCCAATCTATGTTATTGTTAATATTGTTGAAGTGTCTGTTATTTTATTGTGAAATATTTGCTCGCTTTGAGGTCAGACAATCTCATTTCCGTTGTTGTATTACACGCTTTTATTTTGAAAAGTGAAGTTCCGGTAGAGACGCGGACTTCCTGTTATGAATCTGTAACTTCACAAAGGAAAAGTTTTTTTGGGGGGGGGGTTTAGCGACCCTCCGAAGAGGCACAAGCTCTTACGGTGTTGTTTAGGGAAGTTTCAAATAAACCTGGAAACATCAGTTGAAAGTCTCGACCATCTTCCGGCGGATATGACCTCCACCTGCTGCACCACACTGCCAGTGGAGTTCATGTGACGCAGCAACTCTGGTGATGGTCCAACGACGACGGCTAAAATGGACGATGTAAAGGAACAAATGCATAAACCTACGAACTGAAAATACAGGAAAGTAGTGGCTTATTACTTCAAGCTGCATATGAAGGATCGTCACAACAGGAATTAAAGGGAGGACATTGAAAGCGAAGAAAAAAAAATGGACGCACGTGAAGCTGTTACTAGTGACATATTGAAAGTCATTTATGAATGTTTATCAGCAATAGATGGTGAATTTGACGCTGATATTGAAAAGCAGCGCCTTCATCAGCTACACGCCAATGACTACGCCTACTCTGTTTATGGTAGCGCTTCACGGTCAGGTGCCAGTCACCGCTCGGAAACTGCGAACATTGTAGCAAAGAGAATTGATGTAGCTGCAAAGGAAGGTCAACACAAAACAATGCAAGTTGAATTAAGGCAAAAGGAGAAAATAAGAACAATGGAAGAGCAACACAGGAAGGAATTAGACATGCAGAGGTCTGAATTGGAGCGTCTACAGGCAGAAAAGGACATGGAGGCTGCTCGTGCCAGACTGATGATCTACGACAGAGAAAGCAGAATGGAATCCGATACTCAGCCCACGCAGCAAAACAAAAGGTCAAGCATTTCCATCCCCTCTGATCAGCACCAGAACCCTCACATTGTCGCACCAGCACCTCATACTGACGTGTCTCAGTTGGCCCAAGCAATCCAAGACAGACTCCCAATGCTGGTGCCCACAGTGTTTAGTGGCGACCCAGTTCTCTATATTGAATGGAGGGCTTCATTCATGTCACTCATCCACCGCAAAGGTACCTCATCAGCTGATGATCTTCATTTTTTGAAGAAATATGTCACTGGCTCAGCACACAAATGCCTTGAAGGCACCTTTTATCGCAATGACGATGAAGCGTACAGAGATGCATGGAAAAACTAGACCAACGCTATGGTCAGCCATTTGTTGTCCAAAGAGCTTTCAGGGAGAAGCTGTCAAAAATGGCCGAAAATGAATTCCAAGGACGCTGAAGGGTTAAGGACATTCTCTGACTTCTCAAAACGCCTGCCTGCAAGCCATGCCACATGTAAAGGGTCTTCACCTCCATGATTGTCCCAGTGTGGGTGTCCACAGCCCAAAACCCATCTAATGAGCAGCTTGTGTATGCATTGTTAGACACCCAAAGTGACAGCACCTTCATCAACGAAGAATTAAGCAATCAGTTACAAGCAGATACCTACCCTGTAAAATTGAAACTGACCACAATTCAAGCTCTCACGTCGACCTTCCTCCCTCCTACAGTAAAGACCACATTCCAGTGAACCGTAATCATATACCCACATGAAACAGTCTGTCCAAGAACACTAGCGCCCAGACAGGTGTTATCTGGAAAAGATAACGAGCCCTATGCCATCCTGACAGATTTAGGGTGGAGCATTGTTGGAGGTTCAACCCCATGCCTGGATGAAACAGAATCCAGCCTGTGTCACAGAGTCAATGTAAAGGAACTTCCTCCAGTAACACCAATGGATATTATAAGCATCCTGGAGTCAGACTCAGGAGCCCTCACGAGGCACGAACATTAATCGGCTAATGAAACATTAATAACAGCTCCTTGCACTGTCGTGCTCGGGCCCTAATAACCCAGGGAAAGAGAATAATGGTGAACGGATGAACGAACAAAAGAGTAATTTATTAATAATGAACCGAAAACAACTTTCTTAGAAGGAAAGACACTGACAAACAGCAGTAAAAATTGAACTCAAAACCACAACCCATCAAATGAAACGGTCACGCTACCAAAAGATAACTGCAGACAAATAACATGGCACACTGGGGCTGACTGTCTGCAGTTATTTTTTTTTGCAATTTCTACATTTCCTCTGTTTAATCTCTTTCTCCATCACTGCACAGAACTGTCAGTGACCGACATTAAACGAACATATTTTAGATTCGGGGGGGGGGGGGGGGGGGGGGGCTTGTAGACTAAAGAACATTACAACCATGGATTCAAATCAACTAAACTTTTCTGCAATTATTTTCACATCTACAAAGAACATTTGGTTGAAAGTCCAAAGGTAGACAAAAGATTTTACATTTAATCTTTGCAGTATTTTGCAGATTCCATCAAACACATTAAGGTATGACACAACATGTATGGAAATACACAACCATATTATGTAAAATGGCTTGTTGTCATTTGTAATCAATAATGGAATTTACTTTACCTCCTAAGTAATGTGAGAAAACCCACCAACAAAATCATGTCGAGCCAATGTTGCTTTACAGTTTATCTTATCTTATTCTAACATAACAGTATCATAGCCTTGGTCCAACAACCTGAACATTTTCACTTTCTCCTTCTCCTGGAAACATTAACGCAGCAGAAACAACCATAAAAATCTGATGAAGTACTTTAAACAGTTCTGAGGAAAGAAAATATGTGTAAAAAAAGAAATCAGGATAAAATATTATAGATAAGTTAATAAATTCCTGTCAATTAGGAAAGATTAAGGCTCAAGAGTGAAAATAAATCACATTACAAACTAGCTGAGTGCCCAGAAAGGAACATTACCCAACCTACTGCAACAGAACCCAGTTTTAAAACTCTTAGACTAAAATACAACATTTTTTTTTTATTAAATAATGTAAAAACAACTACTTAACTTAAATTTCTCTGCGTCCTCATGTGGAAGACGTAAAGGTGCATCGGTCATGCCTGAAACTGTCTCCGTCTGCACTAGCAAGAGAAACTGTGGCTGTGACCGTTGTGGTGTCTGATTTACAGATTAATGGAAACAAGTGACAGTAACAGCTCTAACTCTATCTGGGGTTCAGGTCAGACTTGAATGTCATAGAGGACTGAATTTATCTAGATCAATTTAATTAAATATATTTTCAAATCTCCCTCGCTAGTCCCCAACTCTACCAGTCTTTCCAGCGTCAATCCCTAAAATGAACTGAGCGCGTTGGGCCAACAGTCTTTCAACAGCGCCCAGAATTGAACATCATCCAACCTGGTTGCTATACTTTTAAAAGTTGACTTTTTTTTTTTTACAGTGGTCGTCCAGCGTCAATCCCTAAAATGAACTGAGCGCGTTAGGCCAACAGTCTTTCAACGGCAGCGTTGACGTCCCCTCCTGTCGCGATAAGCGCCTGCAGGTTAGCTTCACGGTTGATGAAGCCCATGGCGTTGAGCTGGTCAAGCTGCTGCTGAAAACGAGCCTCCGGCACCTGAAGGTGTGAGGGAAGAGATGGCGTAAGATTTTTTTTATTTACAGAGGTGGAAACTTTAAGATTGTGATAACTGTCAGTATGTGGTGAGAGAGAAGACACATCTTGACCTAATATTTTGACACAAACTCTTGGGTTTAACTATATTTACAGTACTCCTACTTCGTGCACAATTACTGCATCATAATACAAAGACAAACTCCTCCTCTCATATGTCATGATTACATTTTTCTGTATAGTTCTTTAAACTGAATAACATTAAACCCTTTTACTTTCACTTAAAAAAAATGTTAAAATACAAATTGAAATCAGTATTTTAATCTAAAATACAAATTGAAATCAGTATTTTAATCTAAAATATTTGAACCTGCATATATATATAATGCAAGTCACATTTACAGACAACATTATCGATTTGTCTTTCTCAATAAACTAACAAGTTGTTGCATCCTGATTAAACGTACCGATTGGCCACCGCCTGAAAACATCTGTAAAATCTGTTGCATCTGCTGTGAGGGAATGGATCCTGGTGGTAAGGCAGCTGAGGAGGAGTTCTGTGGAGGGACACTGCTCCCTGTGGCTGGAGGGACACTGCCCCCTGTGGCTGGAGGAACTGTGAGACCTCCAGTAGGCACACTGGAGGTGGAAGAATACATTAAAATAAATAAAAAAGAAAGCTTTATAGCTACGGTCAAGAAGAGCAGCTTTAAATACCTGAGAGAGAGTAAACCCTCTTTAACTGAACATATAATTATGTAAAGTGATACTAAACTGAACACAACATGCTAGTATTTAGCAACCAGACCTTCCCTAAACACCAAGAGTTCGCCCTGAAGTTTCAATGTATGGAAGAAGAAGTTTCTTTCCACCAGCATCTCAAAAACAATAATAGCTTGCATTTATATATATCGCCTTTCAAGAGACCCAAGGACGAGGAACAAGGAAATCTTGGTAATTGCGCCATTAAACACTGGACTGATGTGAAAGATATGAATACAAATTATCAGTGTTAATTTTCTTTTAATGATTTAAATGACTGAAGAAATTCAGATTATTTCCTGAGTGGACTCATGGATTAAGACAAATATGGAGGCTTGAAGAATATGTGGAATCAGGGGTGTAACTGGTACCTGGACACGAATCCCGGCACTTCCGTCTGTAATATCTGCAGCCCCTGTTGGATCTGTTCGAGGGCCTGTCTGACTCTGGGGTTGCTCATCGTAGAAAGCGTTTCAGGATTCTGCAACTGCTCAATGACAATTAGACAAAAATCAGCTTTAAAACCTGCAGAGCCCCGACGTCCTGAAAACAAATATTTCCTATTGTCTTGGGCACAAAAGTAAACTTGGACATCCCCATGCCTTTGCTGCTGAACGTTACAATGTAAATGTTCCAGGACACGAACGTGAAAGCTCTGCTCTGACCTGTCTCATAAACTCAGGGTTGTTGAACATGCGAGAAACGTTTGGGTTTCGTTCGAGGAGCTGCTGCATCGGAGAATTGCCTGGTAACATCTGTCTCATCAGGTCTGGGTTGGACATCACGTTCCGGAACATCGGGTTCCCCATGATCTGCGACAGCATCTGTGGGTTGGACATCATCTGCCTCTGCACCTGCTGCTGCATCTCCATTAAGTTGGGTGAACCCATGCCGAGACCTAACAAGCCGGACAGGTCACCGAGTCCACCTGAGGAGGAAGGATACAGGTCAATAAGTTATTGGCAGGTGTGTGGGCATGTGGCATGGTGGAACCAAATCACAGCCTGTCGATAACATGTAGCATCTTATTGAGTGCAAGGGGCGAATAAAGTATGTAGACACATGACACATGCAGCAGTACAACAATATGTAGTGTCTCTACAAGAGCAGGTGACACTGAACGCTTCAGTTTACGTTACTGAAAAGCTATTAGCAAGTTAGATGGACAAACCAAGACAGTTCCCCCATGTTGAAGACCCCACCTCATGCTGAGAGCTACAGGTTCATCTGCCTTGCATTCTAAGTATATTAATCAGAGGGAGTTTCTTTCTTCAGGTTTTGCAGACGGGGTGACCACCTTTAAATCGAGTTACCTTCAGCACTCATGTAACACAGACCAGACTTCAGACTCAGTCCTCTTAGAATGCTAAAAGGTCTTATGAAAAAATGTCAAACCCTGAAACTCCCTGCAGTGCAAAAAGCAACAAAGTAAACTTTATGTTAAACATTCTTACTCATTGCATTAGCAGGTTGTATCGGTGTCTGACCGGTGCTGCCTGCTACAGTGGGGCTGGGGCTGGTGCTCCTGGCGCTGCTGCTGATAGTGTTTTGTTGAGGTGGTGAAGAAGTGGAACTGGTCTGAGATGCACCGCCATCTGTTGATCTTAAGAGACAGCAGACATCAAATAATAATCTCACCACACGTAAGCGAGACCTCTTAACACAGATCTCATGGACTATACTTACTTTGGGATGTTCTTGATAACGAGATGAACGGTGTGTCCGTCTTTGATACCATACTGCTTCAGAGTATCAGTATCCTTCAGAACCTTCCCTGTGAATATCAGCACCAGTTGGTTCTGGGGGGCCTCAAATCTTTTGGATACTTCCTGTCTAAACTGGACACATGAGAAAAAAAGAATGATGGTAAATTACCAGCAGGGCAAAGTCAGCAGCTGCCTTGATGTTCAAAGAAGAAATGCAGGTTTTGGTGATTTGATTAGTTGCAAATATTAGTGAGGATCAAAACTACATAAGTACAACATTATCCTACATTAATATGCAATCTAGTGCCCCTCTTTTGAAGATGGGTGCTTTGTGAAAATCTAGTTCTAAAATTATTTTAGTTCACACTGTGCCCACATGGTGGTTACTCCTGAAACAAAAGTCCCACAAGTAAAACTGCAACGTGTACCATATGCAAGACTGTAGTTTCGAACCATTTATTCTCAGATGTATTTGTTTGTAGTCTTTTTCCAGTTATTACTGTCAAACTAGATAATAAAATAAATTCTATGGTGTTTATTCTCTGTATGCATTTGTTTATCACTTCCTTACAGGGTTAGTAGCATACAGCTGTCAAAGTATTCTGTATAGGTTATATTTCTAAATGTACTGGTATCGGATCAGTACTTGGTTAGGACAAAGTCCAGATCGGAAATTGGGAAAGAAAAATAGCATTGGAAAATCTCTTATTAAATTACCCATTGACATACAAAAAAAACAGTAGTCAAGAAATCAAGTCAGGTTGTGTTCCACTTAAAAACTACTGATTATTTATAAATCTTTGTACAAAAAACTGCTTGAAACTGCCGCCTATAGTGTGAATTTGATGTAAACTTGGAGCCAAGCAGCAAACCTTTTGTTTAATCTGGACATGCGTGCACCAAAGGGGTTGGTCACAGAGGTTACACCCTCAGTTTGTGTTGGGAAACAGTTTCACAGATCAGCATCGAAGTGTGGGTGATCATTATCAGCACTCTGGTTTGTTTAGTGATGTTGGTCAACAGCGCCCTGCCTGCTAGAGAAAAGTTCACTTATCAGCGAGCTGTCAGCTTCACCAGAGGACAGATAATGTAAGATAAGATCTAATCTCACTCTTGGCCGCCACAACGGTTTAACCAGGGCCTGGTGGTAAAGTGGTTCTCTTCTTCTTCTTGTGTTGTTTGTTGGTGGTTTGCAAACAACTGAGAGGTGCATTACCGGCACCTTCTGGTTAGCCCCAGCTTGTGCCCTTTGTTTATCTGTTAACATGATGTGTCTCTAGAAACTTTTGAAGACGTTAAAACTTTGGCATATCTTCCCCACTTCCTCTCCTGAAGTTTAATCTCCATCATGCTGCCGACATTGGGCTCCACAGAAGTCCATTAATAAACAAACATGAGAATATTTTATGCTGTCATAGAGCTTATTACTGCAAGTTCTTGAAATAATGATTTAGCATCTCAAATTAAAAGGGTTAGTTTGTGTTGGTAGCAGCTTAAACTTTCTTTTGAGTTTGTTTATTAAAATAATAAATTTGTCTACATCTTTAAATACTGGGAAACTCATTAATTGCAAATAGAGACACTTGTTACTCATTATTAAAGGAGCTTTTTTCATTATTGTGAGATATTACTCATCTCATAGATCCACTCCCTCTCTCTTGGGTCAGACCATTTGAATCTATTACATATTTCACAGACCCGTCCGAAGACATGTGGTGACCAAGCTTGTGGGACATTTGCGTGGAAGTGCGGATCCTACTTACATCTTTCAAGTTTCAACCGAGTCGGTGGATTCATTCAAAAGACAGTCACGTTCAAACAGGCAGATTCTTTCTACCTGTGCACTTCACTCTGACTCTGCATTATTCTCTCTAGATTGCATGTGTGTTTGTTTTCTGTTTTTAAAAATCTGCATGGCGTCTTATTTTTTGGCCCTGTGATGCACTTTGGGAATCTTATATCTGTGAGATGTTCTTCACAATCACACCTTAGCTTCTATCTTTGCTATGTGAGCCCAATGACACATCACTGGGCTCACATAGCAAAGACAGTTAGGAACCAGTATCCCCCACCCACCCCCCCCCCACCCCCCTGGCCCTTCACAGCCGAGGCAGCAGGTTTATGGTAAACTACGTCTGATCAGGACAGAGAAAAGGAAATAGGAGAAAGTACAGGTATTGGATTTTGAACTAGAAAAACACTTCGGTAGCTGTGGACGAATTCAAATAAATTTAAAAAAACCCATCTAATATGTAGAACACGTCCACAGTTCACACGTTTTGAACGTTTCCCCCCTTGACTCCCAGTGAGCGATGGGATGATGATGTCACAAATCAGTCGATTAACGTCAGACCAGCTGACAGCTGCAGGTGGGGCTAGCTAACTTCGTAGCACGATGGAAGCGGGTCAGCGGACGCACCTGGGCCACAGAGGATTCCTCCCAGACCGCTATTTTCTCCGTTCCCTCCGGAGTCCGGACGTTAATCATCATCGGGTCGCCTCCGGGAGATTCGTCTTTATTCGCAATGACGTCCTGCGTGTGGTCGCTGCTGCTGCTGCTGCTCTTCTCCGCCATCTTTACCGATTCTTCTTCTGTTGTCGTTCCCGGCAGAGTTGACTTTGCGTCGGCGTGCTGCCGCCGCCACTCTATCGCCGCCCGGCTGAACTGCAGGCTCTACAGTTTGAAAGAAGAAGAAAATGACATATTTTGTAATTGTAGTTTTTTTTTGTGTGATATTTCTTATACCAAAGTTGTAAAGTAACTTACTTATGTACAGAACTGGAAGGTTACTTTATAATATGTATTTACAAATGTATATAATAATTTATATATATATATTTATATATTATATATCCCACGTTTATAAGTATTGCATGCTACTTATTATTACTTATTGCTCAAATGTTGCAAATGTCCCCAATGTGGGACAAATAAAGGATTACCTTATCTTATCTTACATACTAGAATGGCACTTAGTGTAGTGCAGATCTCAGCCAAGGCTCAACAGTCCCCATTAATTCAATAAATCTGCACCACATTTCACACACACTCATAAATACCAGTCTCCGATATTTGCCAGATGTTTTTTCATCAACATCCAAGAAATATTCCCTGGAAAATCTGTGAAATTGTTGAAAAATGCCCAATCTTACATTGTTAAAGGAAAGTGAAAAAAACTGATCCCCTGATCTGAATCCACAACCGAATTTAATGGGTTCTTCCCTGAGCCATGCAACATACATTATTCATTTGCTACATTTCAGTAATAGCGAACAGATCTTTAGCAATATCACAGTGTGGAAATACTCTTTTAACCAAGTAAAAATTATATTTTGTCATTAAAATAAGTACCAAAGGTTTAAGTACTCCTTTGCAGAAGGGCCTATTTCAGAATAATATAAATGTTATGATTGAATTACAATTATTGACGCATTTTATTGTTGCAGCTGAAAAAGGTGGGACTATATTATTATTTAATGCACTGCAAGGAAACTTAATTAATTGTAGTGGAGTGCATTGATCACAACTCAAATGCTTTATACTACAAGTCACATTCAGCTATTGCTCATAAAATAAAGTTATGAGTCACTAATGATGTCAAATATGTGTAGTGTTGTAAAAGGTACAATGTTGGCCTTTGAAGTGCACAAATACTGGAACAAATACACTCAATTAAAGTAAAAGTACCACAAAATTGTACTTTAAGAGCAGTAATTGAGTGAATGTGTGTTCATACTTTCCACTACTAGGTGGTTTTGGTTCTTCTGGCTCTCATTGCACTGCTTAGTCATCTTTTATTTATCTTTTTTGCACTGATGGAGCAGCGTGGATTTGAAATAATTTCTATTGAAATTCTGGAAAATCATATCTAATCGGACTCTGTTTCTTTGCACCATGAATCCACCTTCTCAAACACCACAATCTGAGCCAACCGGTTTCATTGTTCCACATCAAGAACAATCAGTCTGATTCATACAGCTGATTACTGTGGCCCACACCTACAAATTCTCAGATAACCAAGCAATATAAGTTTTGGATTTCTGGTTGCACGTTCACCATTCTGACCATTGCAGCGGTTGGCTGTGAAATCCTCCTCGCTCGAAGGTATAGTAGAAAACTGTTGAATTTTCTGAAAAACAACTTGATTGGATACTTAATTAGTAATTTAACCAATGTTTGTGATGTGTTAAATGTATAATTTTGTCCATATCCTTTGCTAGATTTCTCATCTTTCTGCAAGAATGAAGGCTGGTCACAAGTGCCTGTTTTTCCAGCATGTTTTGCTGTCTGTCATGTAAGTAGAACACGAATTCTGCACATAAAAGTAAAGAATATGTTGTTTTTATGCTGCAATAACAAATGCTGCAATTGGGTGGCACTGGGGTTATTGTAACAATCAAAATCTTCTTCATCATCAGCCTTTTGTGCCACGGCAAAGACGTTTTCTTCAACGACAATGGAAATCTCATACTCCCTGGGTCCTACAAAATTGCATGGATGGCAGGCGTTGAGGATTTCCGCACCCTGTCGCTCATGACCATCCCTGGTACCCACGATACCATGGCCCGCTACGGAGGCCCAGAGGGCGAATGCCAGGCTTTGACCCTGAACGATCAGCTGAGGGCTGGCATCCGTTTTTTGGATCTCAAAGTGTTCAGTCTGTTTGACACCCTCTATGTCATGCATGGTGTGATGTATCAGCGTAGCACTTTCAAAGAGGTCCTGGACACAGTGAACGCCTTCCTGTCCGAGTTCAAGACCGAGGCTGTGCTCATCAGAGTGCAACCAGAGTCTTTTGAGAAATCGACAGTCAACAACAAGGTGCGGAGTCTGATTGGCAACGACCAACACGTCTGGGTGACCTCTGGGATGCCCAATATGGGTCAAGTCAGGGGGAAGATTGTCTTTTTGCAGGAGAGCACCTTCACTCTAGGAATCCCTCTGGTGGAGACAGAAGGTAAAAGCGAGGTTGACAATGTTAAAGATAAAGACAACAGAATAATAAAACAGCTGAACCAAGCCAATGAAGCCTGCGGAGGTGATAATGCTGTGATGACGTACACTAGTGGCACTGGCTTCGGTACTTTCTGGGGAATGTTTCTCACTCCAAAACGAGTGGCTGAAAAGGTAAACCCATGGCTTGATCAGTACCTGAGGCAGTTTTACCCCAATAAGCCCAGACCATGCTTTGGTATCATTGCCATGGACTTCCCCGGCATCGACCTCATTCAAACTGTTATTAATATCAACTGGTGGTAAAGGTCAGGCAGATATACACAGTGTGTCCCACGTGTTAGAAAGTCCTTCCTGTGTCTCATTCTTCATTGTACACTCTCGAAAGAAGGAATAAATCTCTTATGAAGCAAAACTGATTCTTTACTCTTCACTGTCGATTTCTTAAGAATGCATTATTCACAATTGTTTTCTGACCATAATTAAGACAAAAATAAAGATGACTGCCTCCTCCTCATTGATTTGAAGTCTTGTTTGCTAAGTGATATCACATCTCTGAGTCTTTGTTTGTTACGTCCCTGAAATACGTCCATGGGAATGAAAAAGGGCGTCACACACGTGAACGAGACCAGGAGAACAAACACAGAGAAAAGTGATGCTATCACGAAAATAAGGAGTTTATTCAGAATATAACCAGATAAATAAAAGGTGAGATGGGAACTGAATGGGAGCCTCATCTTCAGGAGCCAGGAGACATTTGCAGAAAATATTATTGAACCTTTATTTGAACTTAAAAATATATAATAATAATAATAATTACAATAGAATAACAATAACTTGACTGGCCCTCAGTGGAGCACACACCTGCACCAAGGCCAAACTTGTCTAGATCTTAGAAACATAGTAGTATAAATATAAATGAAAAAAAGAATTGGTCTCATGACCTAAATTATTTTATAACAAAAAACACTTCACTCTTGACTAATGCCAGTTGAGGTGTGATGACGTTTCGCAAGTCTGTGGGCGTGGCTTTTGATTGACAGTGTTGTGCAATAATGCATTAAACGTGATATCATAAAATGGTTAAATATTAATATTTTTATTATTAATATTAAATAATAACTTGAATTGATTAAAGTTACCTCGGGGCACCACCCTTCAAAGGAAGGGAAAAGATAGCCAATTTATTGATTAAGTCTCATAAAAGCACTAACTACAAATTTGGAACTTTGATTAACAATTAAATTAATAACTATAACCAAAATTACCATATAGATAGTTAGCTAAGTTGACGGATATGGAGTTCTTGACAGTGTAGAGGTTGGCAAAATTCACTTATGCAACATTAATAAAAAAAAACATTTGTGAAAGAAAAACATTTATTATGAATATAATAAAGTATAAAAACACAAATTACTAACGGTGTACTTACTAAACAAAGATAGGTATGTGAATATGCTTGTGTGTGACAGACGGTGTGGCCGGGCCGTCAGTGAAGGGTTAAGGGTTTTCGGAGGAGGTACTTCTGGGAACAGGCAGCCATCATGTTTCTGCTCCTCTGAACCATAACTGCGCAACTGACATCAAAGCCAGACTCACTTCCGCCATAGGGTCGATTCTTCTCTCACATACACAACCAGGTGAGTGTCCACATGTCTGCTTCTGTTTGTAAAGTGTTGTGATAAAAAGTTGTGTTGCTGGGTTTTAATTTACAGGAGGTGAAAGGAAGAACAGATGGATTAAAGTAAAACAGGAAGTAGTTCTGATTTATTTAATAATAAAAACATCTGCGAGTCAATAATCGAGTCTGCGTTCAGAAAGTTAATTTTCCTTAGTGAAATGAGCCGGATGTATTTTAGCAGCCGTCATAATAATAAGCGCAGTTCTAATTCTCTAAAGGATTAGGGAAGGAAAGGAGCTTCAATGCTTCCTAACTTATTTCCTTGAGCAGAGGAAACATCTGACCTTTATTTAAGGTGAGGAGAAAGTGCCGCCCCACAATTCTTTGCGGCAGCCACGCATCTCGTAGTTGCACCTGGACACACCCACATAAATATATAAAAGAGCTCATGATCCGGAACTGAATCCTCTTAGGATCAGGTTTCTTCTCTGTCACATCTGTCCAGTCAACAACAAACATAATGAACTCATAGTTCACAACATCATCATCAGAACTAAGTAATTTAAATGTAAATATCATGATACGAACTAAATTATATTATAAATATCATCATCAGAACCAAATATTATTAATATCATTTTTCTGCACTTAAGGTTTCTCCTCGTATATCTCTCACATTCTTATATTATATCATCATTTCAGTCCTATTTGTTTATTTTGATTTTCAATTAAATCTATTTCGTTCTGTTTCTGTATCTGGTGGTTACATGTTGTCTCTGTATCAATGAAAACATCTTTTCTCAGGATCTGTCATTCTCCCAAAAGATATTATTTGTCTTGTGCACACAAGTTATTCTCTTGTGGGAAAAAGTTAGTATCTTGTGCACTTAAGATAAAAAAAACATCATCTTAATGGACTTTTTCCTGAAATGTTCCAGTATGTGAGAATGCAAATGTCAGAGTCAGTTTCTCCCGACATCTTCCGGATAATTTCCCACCAGCCTCCTTGTATAATTTTGTTTCCAACATTGCTAACAAACTGCAAATGCAAAACGAATTTATCAACATCAATATTCTGTACTGCAACCAGCCACCAGGTGATGATTAACATGTTATGGTTTCATAATTAAAGTTCATATACCGTCTTGTCTTTTGTCTCAGTCTCAGGAAGGATGTCTGTCTCCATGACCAAAGGCGAGGGGGTCACTGTGTTCACTATGACCTTTGACTCCCAAAGTCCCTGTCCGCCACTGTGCCAAATCGTCAAGTCCCTCTGCTACAGCCCAGTGTGCTGCACTGTGTCCGAGCAGCTGAGGACGGTTCAGAGAATGTCTCAGTCAGTACTTGGGGTGAGTTACAACCTTTACCTTTGTCTGCAGGATTTGCTCTGCAAACGTCTGTTCTACGTTTCTCTGAGAACTTGAGCTGTAACTTTTTAGTTTCTTCTTTTTATGAAGCATCTTTTCTTTCCTCTCTGATTTTATTTAAAAATGAAAACATTTGACTGGTCTTATAAAACAAAAAGACACTGAAGACTAAATATCATTGCTCTCGGCCAAAAGCTGCTCAGTATTGTGCTCATCACATTACAATCATATGTTCGTTTAAAATACCACGAAGCTACGTGTGGTAACTGTACAGATGTTTGAAGTCGTGTTCAAACTGCGTTTCCTGCTCCGCAGGCTCTGCACATTATGATTGGTTTGCTCAACATTGGCCTCGGAGTGATTCTCCTGACGAGTGGAAGTGGCTCTGGAAGGCAAATGGACGAAAACTGCTTTCCTGTTTGGATGGCAGTACTGGTGAGTAAGCTTTTGTTGGATTAACTGTTTTGTCCTCTGAGCTGTTCAGCCATAGAGATTTTCTTGTGCCGTGCATTCTGCCAAATGCATTTTTATGTGGTGTTTTGTGTGTAAGAGTGAATTTCTAAGATTTCTCTGTCTCCTCTCTAGTTTATTTTATTCGGTGTGATGTGCATTCTCTCGGAGAAGTTCCCCAGTCTGTGTCTGGTGAGTATTTCAGATTTATAAAACCCTCACGTTATCTTACAAGGACTTCTTTTACTTTATTGTCCTCTCTCTATTTCTTCTTTTTATATTAAGATAAATGTAATTACAGATTATTTTGTCCATGCTACATGTGATGTCACAGAAGTCCCAAGAATTCCTTGAAAGCGCTGGATGCTGAAGTTGCTGTGGTTTTGTGTCTGTTTTCCATTTGGTTGCAAAACTGACGAGACTTGTTTTCTAGGTCAGCATCAATGTGATTCTGAACATGACGGGAGTTGCTTTCGCCATAACAGCCATCGTACTCTACAGCATCAACATGGCAGACATGGACTTGTGGTGGATGTGTAGACATGACTATAATGGATTCAGATACGACGATCAAGTCACCACGTCTCCCGAGATCATCATCATCCTGAGGAAATGCATCATGGGCCGAACTCTGACTCTGGTAATCTTTGGTGATTTCAGCAAACAAATTGAATAAGATAAAACATTTCTTTCTTTTGCAGATATTAACTTAAAGGTTACCATCCATGATTGTTATCTCCAGACAACTTTAAAAATAACGAGTTTACAACAGGATACACAAATGAAAAAAAATGTTTAATCCACCGACAGAAAGTTAATCACATAGTTTGTCAAGTAAAATACCAAAGTAGCTGTTTGGATTAGATTCTCACAAGATAATTTTCTGCTTTTATCTAATTTAAACTGAACATTTTTGGTTGTTGACTGTTGATCAGACAAAACCAGACATTTTAAGACGTCACTTTGGACCCTGGAAAAGTTTGATGAGCATCTCAGTGTTTTTAGACATTTTTTTAATAGACTTCATGAATTGTGAATGTTTAAAAAAATGCAATCACCAAGTTTGAAGAAAAAGTATTGACTGAAAAAAGTATATATCATTTTATAAGATTAAATTAATACAAATATGTTAAAGTTAAAAAGTTATAACTTTATAACTTGTTTTTTTCCTTCCCACCAGATACTCCTAAGAGGCATCAATGGCGTGTTGATCGTCCTGTCGGCCCTGGAGCTCTGCGTCAGCATCAGCTCTGTCGTCCTGGGGATCAAAGCTCTGAGGAGCTGGGACAAGAGAGGAAATGAGGTGGATTATTAAAAAAAAAAATCATATTTCATTGTTGAAGCTGTTGTTTAACCAGGAAATGTTGACGGCTCCACATTTCACACAGTCATTAATAGGAGTCCCCTGAATGTGTCTGTTTTCATCAAGATTTATGAATTATTCTCTGGGAAAAGAGTTAAAATGTCAAAAAATCCCGGAGTTGCTTGAAACTGTATGGGTTCTTTCTTGACCCGTATATACTTCCATTAATTTACATGGAAATCAGTTTGTGAGTATATGTAGTGTGTGGTTATGTGATATTCTTAAAAACATTAACACATTTGTTCCACTGATTCTTTTCCTCCCTCAGAAAACAGACGACCTGGAGCAGCACAAACCTCTTCTGGAGGAATTCACCGCCTAGTAACACTGAAGACTGAACTAAAATCTCTGCATTGTACCATCAGGTACCAGGAAGTGTACTCGTTTGCTTTTGTGTCATTGTGTGTTCTGTAACATGATGAACAATGATTTAACTCCGCTAAACCTCTTTTACTACAAGGTTTAGTTACAATATATTTGCACTAGCTCTGCAGAGTAGTTTTGATTATAATCTAAACAGTAAATGCTGCTTTCCATTTATTAAAAGAAAATTGATGTAGATCTTTAGTTGCATATGTTTTGTGTTTCAGTTGGTTTGTAGGGAAAAGGGAGATTCATGCATGCATGTGTCTGCATGTGGGTTAGGGTCTGATACGCATTTCTTTTGCTTTTATACAACATTAAACCATGTTAAAAATAAAGGTTTCAAAACTATTGTCTACACTATTTCATTGTTGTATTTCTGCAGTGAACATTATTATGAAAGCTTTAAGATTAAGTTTGAGACGAAGATTAACACAATTCAAAAGGCAATTATTTCTGTTTTTCCAAATGCACTTACTGTTTAAGTTTAAGTTAAATAAAATGATACTATGTGGATATTTTTATGGTATCGTTTACAGATATTGATTATTACATTATTAAACAATTAATTGAATAACATAAACAGACAGACACACACATGGTCTGTACTGTGCTACTTTGTGGGGTAATGATGCTGTTGCATTAAATCTGTAATGAAGAGGCTTTTATTTTGAAGTAACGACCCACCTGGGCGGGGGGGCGTTGACTTTTGCTGTCAACTGAAAACACAGGGTGTGAACTTGTGTGTGTGTGGGAAAGTGTTTCACAAGGAAGCAGAGCAGGTGAGTTCTCATACAACACAACAAAACAAATGGGATCTTTCAAAAAGATGCCACTGAACTGGGACTTTTTTTTTTTTTTAAAAAGGTACCATCCATGATGATATGATTTATTTTAGTTTAAAAACTATTTGAACTGGTTGTTTGTCTGTGTGACGTAAGAGATTTGATTTGATTGCTGTTTGAAATGTGACAGTGAGGATTAAGTGACAAACAAACTAATGCAGCTCTACGCACATTCTGGGAAACCCCCTCCCACCAGATCTACTTGTATATCTATTGATTTATATGTGGTAAAAAACACAACACATCACTTACATTTCATAATATTTTACTTTGGTATCTGCCTCATGAGGCTTTTTTGTCACCACATCCAGTCGGTTACACATCACGCACCTCAGGTGATTTGGTTTTTCAAAGGAGAAATACCTTAATTCCTGCTGCACCGTAGCAAATCTGCATGTTTGGGTTTGATAAGGTTGTCAAACTGAACCATGCACACAAAAAAGAAAGACATATTTATTATTTTAGCGTAATATGCACTTTCTTTCTTTCCCTTCTCTCTTTCTCAGTGCGATGAGGAGATTGATATGTGTTGGAGGTTACGGAGGTGGAGCTCAGATATATACAGTACATGTCATATCTTGTTTGTTAAGTGGATGAACAAGCTACACAACTACATGTCCCTCTTGTTGAACGGAATAACAGAAGTGACAACAGACCACTTGGAAAATGGCCGCAGGGCCGTAATCACCAAAATAAAACACAAACTAATATAGCGCTTATCCTTTGAGGGTCGATGGAGGAGCTGCAGCAAAATCCCCTCTGACATTTGTCGTATCGCAGGTTCAACACACAGACACAAACAACCATTCACACTCACCTTCACACTTAATTTATAGTCTCCAATTGACATAATCACAATCCACATGTCTGAGTCGGGATTCAAACCTTCTTGTGAGGCGACAATGAAAATCACCGCACAACCACAATCTGATATAATCAAGCTAATTTAAAGAAGACACGGACACAAACTACAAATTGGAGACTGTGTCTAAAGATGGACGCCATGACAGCTATCCACAAGAGAATCCGAATCACCTTGATCACCCCCTAGTGGCTAGTGGCAGTACGGGTCATAATCAGTCATTAACAATAGATTTTTCTCAAAGATGGTGTCTGTGATTTCAGGTCATTCCTATCACAGTGGATTTTTGCGGTATACTCTTTTTATTTGACGCAATGAAAATAGGGAATTGACAGCTGAGACTGACTCGTGATTGGTCGAGTACGTTTATCAGCAGGGCTTGTTGTTTTATATTCCTGCAGAGCCAGGCTAGCTGCTTCCAGCCTTTTTGCTGAGCTAGGCTAATGTCCTCCTGGCTCCAACTTCATCCTTGACACCTACAGCCGTAATCAATCTTCTCATCTGAATAAGAAAAGCCAATTATTGTTATTTCCCTATCAAGGGACATATTAACATTAGCCGACCTTTCCAGCTGCAGGTGTGTGTGGCGTCAGGAGCGTAAAGGATGTCTGTGACTCTCACCAAAGAGAAGGAGGTGACCGTCATCACCATAAAGGCCGACAGCAAGAGCCTGATTCCACCGCTGTGGCAAATCCTGAGGGCTCTGTGCACCAGTGCAGTGTGCTGCTCCGTGAACAAGGAGCTGATGAAACCCTCTGTCACTGCGGTTCTTGGGGTGAGAAATTAGAAAAACATTATAAAACAACACAAGGTCGATTGGTGGATACATAAATTAACCAAAACATAATTCACACGCAGAGCCGCTCTTAAGATGGAATGGTTTTGAATCTGTTACAGACGATCCAGATCATGGCGGGCATGTTCCACATGGCGCTCGGGCCGGGACGACCTCGCTTACACCCTTGGGATCTGACTGAAAATGGTGCTTCTTACTGGCTGGGTGTTGTGGTAAAATAACATTATTATTACACTCTACTTTAGGTAAAGGTACAAATAAATAGACTAAAATGTACTGAAGTAAAAGTACTATATTAACCTATATTATATTAACGTAGAACTTGAGTAAAATGTAAGTATTTGCATTTAAATGTACAAAAAGTATTAAAAGTTAAAGTGAGAGTGTGTTTGTCTACTACATGAAAACTGAAGTAGTACTTGAACACATACGTGAAAAAGAACAGTAACAAAGTTAATGTACTGCACTGTCCCACCACTGATAACAGGAAAACTTTTGATATTTTGAGAAATAGGCTTATTCACTTTCTGGCAGAGAGTCTGAGGTGCAGCCAGTATGAAGTTAGCTTAGCTTAGCATAAAGACAGTAAACAGGGGAAATGTCAATTTAAAAACATAACACAGCTCTTCGTCTTTTCCTCCAGTACGCTGCAGCTGGAATCGCGTCCATTTTGGCCGGACAGTTCCCTTCTCCATGCCTGGTGAGTAACGTTCTCCGAATTCCACCACAATTGTCTGGCTCAGGAGTTTTTTTCAAATATTATCAAATGCTATTTGAATTGAAGGATTTCTTCCGTCACTCGCAGGTGATCTTCACCGTGATCGTGAACATGGTTGGTGCGGTGTTTGCCTTCACTGGCATCGTGCTGTACAGCATCGAACTTCAAGAAATCTACAGGGGCCGAGTGTGGGGCTGGTCCCATTATGATCATCACAGCTTCAGTTTACAGGTATGAATATTGACAATTGTTATTCCTAAAAGCACAAACTACAGTAAATGACAATACAGCTTCACTACTACCACTGACAGTCACGAGTCTATTGCACTCAGCAAAATAAGAAAAATAAGTGTATTTCACAGACAAATTGGCTAATGAGAAAACAAAGTTCCTATAGTTATAGGTAGTAAATGTATAAATATTCAGTATTAATGTTGGAAATTGCATAAACTGTAAAGCAGGACAACGTGTTCGGGTACCATATGTCTTTTTTTTGTGAAAGAATCAATTAATGACTTGATTCACTTCTTGTCCAACAGAGTTTGTTGGCGAATGCTGATGCTGTGTCAGTCCTGCTGGCCGTTCTCCAGCTGTGTGTGTGTATTGGTGTTGCTGTTGTGGGCATCAAGGCTGTGATCAGTATGAAGAAGAAAGAGGTATGAACCAAAACACACACGACCATAACAGATCTACAGCAAACTGCTATCGGGATCTGTAGAGGCTGTAGACATAGACTGAAAATAAAGACTTCCTCCCACTATCTTGCGCATGTGTACTTTGACTTTGTTTGGTCCATGTCCCATCCAGTAATACTGAGGAGACAGGATTTGTGATCTATCCTGCAGCTTGCCACCAGGGGGCAATCAAGGCACCCTTGCTTCACTTGATGTCGTCCATCTTTATAAATAGTCTATAGGTTGCAACATGTGTGTAAGTGATAACATCTGGATTTGTGTATATGGTGCTACATTTAGTTTTTTTGGTTAGACCCAAGAAACAGGTAAAGAAGATGGTGGATTTAATAAAGAAAAAAAACAGGCTTACGGTTTAGTTGTCAGGGAGAAAAACTCAAAGATCCAGAATCAAACAAGTCCAAAAAAAGGCCCAAATCAGGAAACCACATGGGCAGCAAACTGGAACACTGGGAAACAGAAAAGATGTTCACAGACAAAGTGGGAAAGGAGAGTTGGGAGCACAGAGACAATGATATACACAGAGATAACTGAACTCAGGTGAAACACATGAGAGACAATCACAGAGGTGGGACCATCTGACACAGACAGGAAGTAAAACATGCAAGAGACACATGAGGAAAAGAAGCTTCAAAGTAAAAACAGGAACTAGTCCAAAAGCAAACAGAGGCAAGCTGCTTTCAGACGTGCACTGAACTCCGGATAGTCTCCTGAAATCATCCACAGGGGCTGTATAACACAAATGTCTGAGTCAGTCACTCAAGAGTCATACACGTAGAGGATGCAGACCCCGATGAAAGTTGATGTATTTTTTGTTTCTCATCCCATCAGGCTGGAAAACTTGTTGGAGATCAGCAGCCGGAGTCGGAGGATATGCTCCTGTCCAGTCCCTGTGCTTAGAATCCGTCCTGCAATCAAACGACAGATTCCGTAGCGTTCCTCCTTTATAGATGTAGATCTGCAGGTTTGTTGAGGTTTTGTTTGGTGAAGGCAGAAAAATGTTTCAGGTGAAAAAAAATCATGGTTCGGGTTCATGTAGGTGTTTAATTAACGGTTTTTGGAGCTGATGCTGTCGTTCTTCTCTGGAGGAGTCTCATTCGTTTCAACCCAACACGTGGATGCATTCAAAACCACCTTATATCTCAAATACAACATCATAACATTAGAGTCTATTTCAGGTGATTTTACACGTTTTCAATGTTCGTTTTTTTCAATTAGCCTTTGATTTAGTTTTAAAGCAGATTTAAACTGGTGTGCACACAATAAAACTCAAAGTTCACATTTGCTGTGTCTTCATTCTTTGTCTATTCCTCTATTTTCAAGTGTTTTAACCACTTCTCTGCTTCTTCATCATAAAGATGCACTTGAATTCATTTTTTATTATATTTCCTCACCCTGTGATGACATTACTTGCCACAAGATGGCGCTCATTCTCGCAATAAAATTTAAAAAAATTCCTGTCCATCAAAGCTGTGGTTCCTTGTTTGTTGGTTTTTTCTTGTGCACAGTTTATTTTGAGAAGAATTCAACATATTCACCAACATCTTCATTCTTGTCTGGTCCCAGTGAACGTTGGGTTGATGAGTCTGGTGTTTCTTCCAGATAATTTTACAAATTAGATGTAGATCAATCATGTGTTTTACCTCCTCTCTGTGCTCACACAATGCAAAAGCAACATATTGATATATATTGAACTGTTGTAACCCAAATTCCATCCAGGACGACTCTCGTACCTTCACTGAACTGTGTGTAGTTTTAAAATAGCTTCACTGAGCTGACAGGAAATTGTGGGATTCTGCTGCAGTTAAAGAAAAACAAAACACATCCTCAAACTACAGCCTCACACAACAATGTGCACACAGTCAGACTTTCCTCCAGACTTTCAGAATTAAGTAACGTCGCAGACGCACCTGTCTTGTTTTTTAGTTTTCAGCCAACTACACTCGAAACGACAGCAGGTGCCTCGGACGTGCAAGTTGACTCACGCTGAATTCCTGTTGCCCAACACAGCTACAAACACACAGCTTAAGGCAGAACCACAGGTATGTGTGTGTTGTTCACGTATCATCAATCCTGAGGAGTGATGTGAGGAATCTGCATGTAAAGGTACAGCTTCCACAGCCAACATCCAGAAACACAGGTCTTCTCAAACAGACTAACCCCAACAAACAACATCATATAAGTAATGAATTATTTCTTAGATATTGAAGTTGAACTTTACTGTACGAATGTTATTTGAATGCATTTCTCACAATTCTCAAGCTGTGAAAACATAATATCCATAGCAGAGGGAACAACTAGGCTTTATACCCGTACCCAGAAAAACACAAAATATGAATCACATGTTCTGATGAGAATGTATCACATGTGAAATGTAAAAAAAAAACATCATTAAGCTTATATGTGAGTTTTTTTAACATCTAAAATAATGTCTTACATGTGACAGTATGATAAAATCACAAGCTATTTCTTTTAAAGTGTTTCTGTAAAAGAAAGCCACAGATATAGTTCTCTATCAAGTTAGATATAAAAGTTAAAAACACATCAACTACTCAGAGAGATGCTGTTTAACTGTTGGTCACATGTAGAGAGAGCACACTGGGAGTCAGGTATCTAACCACAGTGTTTCCTCCTCTTTAGGGGAATTAACCTGCAGAGTGAGAGAAACCAGTTTGGGGTTATTTAACTGATGAAAGCGGAGGAGTTGTCCAATCTGCAAAGGTGAAAGGTATGAGAGGATGAGGAAGACGCCTCGGGGTCATTTCTTTATAACATCACCAGACCAAACTGTGGTAGCACCTCTAACGCTGCATAGTAGAGAACTTTCTTTGACACATCGCGGTGCCACATCAACCTGTCGGGTCTTGTCCTGACATCGGTATGTGGAGTGAGGACAGAACAGCAACGAGGGCGAAGACGGCGACAGAGGTGGCGAGTGAAGACGAGGTGTTTGAACACAGAGAGTAAAAGTCAAGAGGTTTCTGGTTTCAGATGCTTTTATCGTAAATTCTTCATCTCTGCTAGTTAACTTGAAGCAGAGGCCTCAGTAATAGCGGCATTATCCCATAGAGCTAAAAGCAAACTTCTCAGATACACAACAAGTAAATAAACAGAGGAAGGTCCAACTGCTTGTTTATATATCTACAGAGGATTCTGGGACAATGGAGACTTTTTTCATAGTGAGAGGAATCATCTCTGAGGTGTAACCCAACGCCTGAGACGAGCAGAATCCTCTTTGAGATTGTGAAATGTAAAACGTTTTGTTTTTCCTGCCACTGCTGGAACACTTCACTGAAAAGGCTGTAACAGCATCAGACCCACAATCCTTCAGGAGGATCAAGGGTGTACTCATGGACGTTGACATGGGAACATATTAGTGTCTGACTAACTTCATTGGGTTTTCTTTTGAAGTCTCGTCCACTTTGCTCTGCAGCAACAGACAAACACAAGCTCCTGAACTGAGCTACATTCAGAGCCCTGAGCTGACCATGCATTTCAGAGACCAAGCCCCTCCCACACACCGGCCCACATGCACCATCTGATTAAACCAAAATGGCTGCTTTTTCCATTCACGCTGAATTAAGTGTGCGTTCAGGGTTGCGTCATGGTGCCGGGTGCCAGCACAATGTCTTCCTGCAAGTCGGACGAATCTTTCCGCTGCCACGTGATGTTTTTCTGCGTTCCTGAGGTCACCTGATGGGGCCGGCGCTCAATGCAGGACTCTGTGGCCAAATCATATTCATGGCAGAGTAATTCTGGTCTGATTAACAGCATCACTTCACCTATTCAACCGTTTTGGGTCGGCAGCCCCGTCAACCCACCTGGGCGCAGACAGAAATCCGCCTGGAGCAGCTGTACCAGAGGGAGGAAGGAGCTTCTGATAGATCTGTGGTTTTTATTATTATACCTTTAAACTCCATGTCTGTTTTATTTTTGCAATAATGCAAAAGAGATAACATTGTTTTCACTTTGTCATCTGATCCCTATTTCATTCAGTTTGTGAGATTTTACTGTTTTTTAAGTTCACCAGAAAAATTCAGATCCAAATTTCCAAAAGTGGAAAAGTTTGTCCGTGTGGATCATGTCAGGCCGTTTCTGTTGAAAGCTTCTTTTCTGCTGATGCAGCAGAGCGAGCGTCTCGGCGAACACTGATGTAAGTGGCTGAGCTGCCAGTGGAAAATTGGAGATTTTGGGTTCATTAAGAAACGAAGGGAAACTTTAAATTCCTGCTGTCTCAGCTTCGTTCCATTGGCAAACAGGTATCCAGACAACAAGGTCTGTCTCCTCCCTGCGCCAGGCTTCACAGCAGGAATCACTTTCCTGACATCAGACACTGTGAGTTTGACTCTTGCTCTTTATTTGAGAATCTATATTTATTATATGAAGCACTTCCCTTGTCCTAAACACGATCCTATCCATGTTACTGTCCTCTTGCACCTTCTGCATTTGTTTCAAGGAATGTCACACTACCAGTTTTTTGTTGTTTTGGCCTCAGTTTCGGACGTTTCCTGGTTCCTCTCAGTCTGTTGAGACTTTCTTGTGATAACAGGCTGGATAAATAAAATAAAATGACCATGAACATGTGGCACTACACCAGAAGTTCTCACCCTTCAATGGCCAAACAAAGCAAAGTGTGTGTTTGACCTTCTCATTGTGAGAAACCTACTGTTTTATCTTCTTCTTTGATTTCATTGTCGCCATATTCATTTTGTGGTGAAGCCAAAATATGTGAAAAGATTGAGTTTTCAGGCTGGCATGAAAGGTCAGAGGTCAAATTCAGCAGTTAGCCATCACCTTTGTAGAGGATTAAATGAATTAAGATACAGGTACTGTTTTAGTCGCAGTGTGTTTCCTCATTAAATCATAAAGTCAAAAACTTCAAATCAGTATATCACATTTTTGAGTGAATCTTTATAATTAAACCTTGGATCTTGACCCAGTTTCCTTCTGCTAACGTCCACGCTAAGAAAGAAATAAACATGTACATTTAGGCAAGGATCTTTGACCCACTTGTTTTCCTTTGCACTTGTTGGTTTGTGTGCCGGGGGAGTGACAATCTGCAGGGACACGAGTTTATGTGCCGAAGATAGAAAAGCCACAACCACGTAATTACCGAGCACTATGGGTGTTTCCTAACCAGCAAACCAGAATATCCTCTTCCTGTCTAAGCTGTATATTACTGTGACACCTCAGAGGGGTTGATGTTAATATTGTACTTTTTGTTTTACTTACTCTGCTCCTGATGCTGTCATCTGACTTTTCTATGGCAGAAAAACACTTATTTTGTGCAGGTTTCCAGTTTAAGAGTCAACAACATGTTACAGAAATAGATATAATTGCAACACTTGACTTTAACACCACCTGAGGACTGGTTTAAAAAGTTATATAACATTGTAGTTGTATGTAGATATAAGTGTTATGATATGAACTCCTCCTGTGGGGAACAATAAGTTGAAGCTGCAGTATAAATAAAGAAAAGTTGCAAAAAATATATAAATTATGTCTTAATTAGAGATTTATTCAATGTTTAAATATTTCTTATAGCAACAATTTAAAGGGGACTTGTGAAGTGTTGGTTCCTGGAAAATAAAATGTTACCAAGAACATGATGAGTATAGAGTATGATCTACACACATTTGGATAAATTAACGTGTTCAGATATTAGCAATTATATATTTTTTCTTTTGAAACAATAAACAAACTGCAACTGCACAAAAACATACAAACCGATGATGTGTAACTTGAGTTTATTTGGAAGAGTTATTACATTCACTGCTGAACCCACAGCATTTTGAACCTTAGACGACCGACATCCCAAACACAATGTATGCAAATGGCAGAATGAAAAATCGAAGGTGCAACATTTCCCCAAAGTAATTTTAGTAAATAAGGGGCTTGTTCTTATCAGATGATGAAATGTTCAAAAGACAGGAATTGAACTAACAAAGATAATAAACACAATATACACAGGAACCGATTTCAGTGGTGTTCAATAACACAAAACAAAGAGAACAGGTCAGTGATGCAAAAGATATTTCTGCAGTGTCCGTGGTTAGATTATATAGATTTAGATCATAAAATCCCCCAAAATCGAAATAAAAAAGTAAATATTCTAAAAAAAGTAAATGAAGTAGAGATTTTTTGAGCAGGTATCACACGGGTCAAGATGTGACACAACCAGAGCTATCAAAGGCATCTGTGCGTAAACAGAGTGTTGCTGTCACAACACCTCGGAATGTAAATAAAGTGTCATGTTGTTTGAGGCCTTTTGCTTTCTTGTGCTTCACTGCAGCCAGTTATGAGGTTTACTATTTTTCTCAGATGAGGAGAAGACTCGAAGTTCTTCTGTGTTAACGTCAGGAGCCATTTTCTCTCTCGGTTTGAGTGAATGTGACTCTGAGTGTCCGCCGCAGGGTGAGGTCACTGCTTATCACTACAAAACATGATCTGTGTTCGACAGCTGGATATCCCCCTGTAACAAAACAGCAAATCCTCCTGAACCTTACGACTACGGTAGAAAATACAATCATCTAAAACTAGAATCTCTTAGCTTCGATATTGTCAAATTTCAAAATCCACAACTTTCATACCAAGAGAGGAAACTAGAACATAAGTCACAAGAGGTGAGTTATTTTTGAGAAGGAAGCAAAGCACAACCATAAGAGATCAGGAAGTAAAAAAAAAAAAAAAAAGGACTGTTGGTTTCTGCACCTCATCTCAGCAAGAAACAAATATCAAACATTCTTAGAAAAGGAGAAAGATTAACTTACAAAAGACAATTAAGGCACATACATAGAGGCAGCAATAGACTCAGTGATTACATCTGTGCAAACATCAAGCAACTTGAGTGACTAGGGAGTTTGTGGAGCATCTGAAACTTTAAGCGGAGTGAACACAGACGAACAACTTCTTGTGCTCCTCCCAGTAGTGGAGATCATCGCTGAAGCTCCAGGAGCAGGCCAGGTCCTTGCTGGTTATCACCGTGTGGACCACGCAGTCTCCGGGTAAATTCTCAAACAGGAACTCAGCTACACCCTTCGCCGTGACCTTCTTCTGACTCTCGATCAGCTGCTGGATGCGACTCCCGTCCACAGGCTCAGACGAGGAGCTGTAGGACACCCAGACATTGAGTGTCTCATCCGATGAATGGACCTGGAAGCGACTCTTCCCCGTTGGGCAGTGGAAATCCTTCTTGTTCTTGGCAAAAAAGCCTGAAGGCGACTTGAATACACGCACGGACCAGCCGACCCAGTCGTACTTCTTCTTCAGTTTCTCTATGATAGCATCAGCTAACTGCTGACTGGTTAAGTGCGACTCGTCTCTCACGAGTCGACGGGAATCCAGCTCGGCCTGTTTGGGGAAGCTGACGATGCAGTCTTCGATCACAGCGTTCATTTTACCTTGGATAGTGTTCATCTTCTCACCCCAGTCTTTCAGAAGTGCATCCTCCTCGTCGTATCCCTTCAGAGCGGCGTGGCCCAACAGAGCGATTAGTCCGATGCAGAAAAGCTTCTTTAGTCTGGCGCAGAAGTCTTCCACCGGCCGGCGACTTTTCTCCTCGTAGTTCAGGGTGATCTCCAGCACAGATTCCCCGGAGAAGTTATCTCCAGTCACAACGTTGTAGAGGGTGTTTAGGTTTTTGTCGCCCCCCGTTTTGGCAAAATGCTCCAGGAAAGTCTTCTTCTTGACTTCTCTGAACTTGGGTTTGGCGTTAAGGATGTCCATGTACTTCCTGAACTGGTTGGTGATGTTCTCCTCCAGTGAGAAATACGCAGTATCCACTCCGCTCTTCTTGATCTCATCGTTGATCCGCTTAATCTCCTCAGACACCACATCCAGACGCTCCCGAACTTTCTGAAACTGCTCCTTCATGAACGCGGCCTCTTTGCTCTCCACATTGTCCAGAGCCAGTTTGACAATCGGAGCGGCGATGGAGAAAATGGGGAAGAGGTCACCCGCGATACTGGCCACCACTTCAGCTCCTTGCTCAAACACCTCCATCACAGTCTCCACCATGTCCTTTCTCTCTGCTACTAGCTTCTGTAGCTGGTTTGCCATCTTTGCTGATGTTGTTCCAAGCTGATTCTGACAAGGAAAAACATTGGTGGTTAGAAATAGTTGATCCAGTCAGAGAAATACAACCCGGGCTAAATAAAAAGAGGCGATAGGTGTCAGAAATAGTGACAGAAACAAATGTTGGGTTAAGTAGATTTACTTACAGTTCTGTGGCAGTGTTGTTGGACAGTGGCTCGCTCTCCTGCTCCTCTCACCACACGGTCAAAACTGATAAGGAAAGACAGAAAGAGCCGAGTGAGCTTCAGAGCCGACTGCTGGTCACACCCAGTGAGCAATGAGTCAACAATGCAAAGGGAATTCAGCAGTGACGGAAGAGCAGTGTGCGTTTAACTGTTACGTCACTAGTCGGAAATAAACAGTTTCATTAAAAGGCTCATGAAAGTTCAAAGTTTATATTTTGAACTTTGTGAGAAAAGTGAAACGAGCAAAGCACAATTTATTTCCCTTAGTAAACTATGACTTTCTGGAATATTAGGAAACATTGAGGAGCTTCAATACCAAGCCTAACCAGGACTACTACTAAAATACATTATATGGTCAAATAATATACTGTAAAATAGGAAATGATGTCAAAAAGAAACCTTTAAAAAGGTTCAGTGTGTAGACTTTAGCGACATCTAGTGGTGAAGTTGCATGTTGCAGCTCACCTCACCCTCCCCTTCCAAACATGAAAGAGAGCCTGCGGTAGCCTTCAGTCGTCATAAAAACTCAAAAGGGGTTTAGTTTGTCCAGTTTGGGCTACTGCAAAAAACATGGCGGCCTCCATAGAGAGGACCCACTACTGATGTAAATATAAAGTATTTAAATATAAAGTAATTAATCATAAAGGCCCCATTCTAGAGTAAAGAAAACAACAATTCGTACAATTTAGATGAAACACACAAATTAAAACGTCTCAAGTATTATTTCATATTCACTTTCTGCCAATAGATCCCTTTCACATAAATCTTACACACTCGACCTTTAAGAATTCATGCGTAAAAGAATAGTTTAACCTCTTGGGAAATTTGCTCTCTTGCCCAGACTTAGGGGAGAAAATGGAAACCACTGTCACATTCATCTATTAAATATGAAACCATTTAGCTTAGCCTAGCATAAAGATTTTACTTTACTGGTTTTTAAAACAAACAGGATAAAGTGGCTGGTATGTGGAATTTATTACCATACATAGACAAGCTGGCTATCTTAGCTTAGCATATTTTAGCTTGCAGGTTAGATAAACCTTTGTTAACCTGACTCACTCTCTTGTTTATCTCAAGATGAATTCCTAAAAATGACAAACTACTCCTTTAACTTTGAGCCAAACCAGACGAGAGGTCCTAAAAGTGCTTATATGTCACGTTTAACAAATCCATTTCCAGGACAAGTAAGATAACGGCATCTGCTGATAAAGACTGAAAGCTAGAAGCTGGACCTTGAGTTGGGATTGTTTTGTTTAACAGTCTGTTGTTTTTCTGTGTGAAAATCTACTGCATTTTCACCAGGAATCTCAACTATTTATCGTAGTAATGACGCATAAAATAATTAAAGCAAGTATTCTGTCATGCTCGGGGATGACAGCTACTTCCTGTCTTGCACTTTGTCACCTTAAATACAAGATGAGCACATGACTTGGAAAATCTAACACAGACACTGAGAGTAGGAACAGATGATTTCACAGGCATGCTCAGACATGTCCTTCTACAAAACTGGAAACCGGTTATTTGGGTGGAATTATTGACAATCTGGTACGAATTTGCCTGCACAAATAGTCACAGGGCCTCACAGAGTCAGATCATATTTCATTGCTGTTTTGAACCTCGTCCCATGTTAATGTTTATGTCTTGTTCGGGTTTCTGGGTTTCGTGAGGCAGCAGCTGCAGCAGCACAGTTTGCTCCCTCCGCCTCAGTCGATACGAAGGCAGCGGGCGTGGGAAGTGATAAAGTGGACGAGGTGAAACCTGCTGGGCAAGGGTGCATTTTACAGTGGAACTCAGCAAGTTACCACGGCAACAAGACAATGGAAAGTAGTCTGTCAGCTAGTTCGTCCCTCTGCTGAGGTCCGCTCGGCCCCGGGGGGGGGGGGGGGGGGGGGGGGGGGGGTTATCTGGCTACACTGCAGAAGATTACAGGGGGAAGATAAGAACTGTTCCTCAGTCTGATGCATCGCACACGTCTGCAGCCGCGACAGATTCTATAACTGTGATTACATTTCAACATCAGACCAAAGATGACTCACCTTACGTCTTAAAGTTAAACAGTTTGATATCTTGTGAAATGTGGTGATAGACTTACTTAGTACATTACTCGTATGACCGTACAGTAAAAGCTTAGTTCATAACCTGACTCAGTCCACCGGGCGACACAATCTGTCAACAACCACCTCTAAAATCAAGTAACTAACATATTATGTCTCAATCTTTTAATCTGCAACAAAAACCAAAGTGTAAAATCGCCCCATTGTGACTATTTGTTGGTTTCGGAGCAGTGACTCAACGCCCAACGTAAAAAACAACATCAGCTGTATTTAGCATTCAGTTCTGTGCTTGTGAAACAAACAATATCCAGTTTGTTATTCAATGAGCTTCAGAGGAGCTGTCAGGTTTATATCTTTCAACATAGCCAGGCTAGCAGTTCCCCCCTGTTTCCAGTCTTTATGCTAAGCTACAGATGCAGCTTCATTCAGACTTGCCATGTAACTGAAATAAAAAGAAATAAACAAACTATTTCTTTAAGTCATTTGAACATCAACAACTGAGATCTGAAATGAGAGCGAGCTACATTTGTGAGATGAAAGATGCAAAATGCTTGAATAATTTCCTTGTAAGATTTGACAACAGACACAACAAAGTACACGAGATTCCATTAGGATGTCAGGGCATTGACAGTTACTGCATCTTATTTGATTTGACCGTGATAACCCTGTGATTCCTGTTTTCCACTGATCTGTTCTGTCTCCATTTCTCTCTCTCTCTCATCCTCCCAGAGGTTGTGGAGCTGCAGTCTTAAGTGCACGTGAGGCCCCTTTACACAGTTAATTCAAACATAAAAGTGCTCTGAGGAATCACACTGCGGTGCAGAAACTAACGGAACAGAGACTATTGATAATCACAGGCAGCACAGAATTTCCCTTGTATGTCCATTAATATTCAGACATAGTGGAAATACACATTGTACTGTAAAAAGTACAATTTCGACGCACTTCATTTTTTTACTTATTCCCATTGTGTGGTATTACCTATTCCCCACTAGGAGACACGTTACAGATTAAAAATACATATTATAATCCTAAAAAATACAAACAATATTTAAAGATTAAACCACTTACAATAAAGCAAGTGTCTCGATGGGATCCTTTGACACACTTGAGATGAGAGCAATTATACTAAAAACTATCATTTCCACTCTAGTTATTCTCCTTTAAATAACTGTGCAAGATCACGTTTACCAAAGCCAGTAGTTTATAAGAATGCAAACAAATAAAATAGAGAACAAACCTATTTAAGCTTTCAAATAAAGAAGTGCAAACTACTTCCACCTCAGCTGCAACAGCAAGATTCTGCAAAATGAAACATCCGTATCAACAATATTACAATATAATCACATATCAGTCAGAGTACCTTTACTGAGCAGTACCTTAATATTTTATGTACATGTTGCTGATAATACATTTGTACTTTTATATTAGTGACATGTCATATTTGATGGTTATTTTATGGTATTGGTATTAGTAGTAAATATCAGAAACTGTTAATATACCAGTTTATGAAATGCAATGATCTCAAATAACATGTTTCCCTTATAGACATTTTATAAATACTACTTCCTCTCACAGAATTAGGACTAAAAGCAAAATGAAACCAGTCTGAACACATCAGGTGCTGGAAACCGTTTGGCTCTGGACAGATTCTAAACACTTCATGTCTCAGATTCTTCCTCTGAACACAAACACGAGCTGCGTCCCCCCCCCCCCCCCCCGAGTCAGCTGACTCTCCCTCAGCCAGACGTGGCCGCAGAGAGAGAGAGAGAGAGAGAGAGAGAGAAACCCTCTCCAACGTTAATGCGCCTGTTAATGGAGAACATATCGATCCCACACAGTACAAGGCCTCTAATTGTATCATCTCTTCCAGCCGGAGGACAGAGAAGCAAACAAACATGGCAGGTTAACACCACAGATTGAGCTTTGGTTACCAGCACGTGGACGACGCCTTAAAAGTTGGACGCTTCCTGGAAAAAGTGAAGCGGAGCTGGCAACCAACGCCCCACAACAAGAGAGACACTTAAAAGTTTAAACTGCGTTAAAAATATGAGCAGATTCATCCAATCACCTGCTTCACTTCATTACACGAAGCTGCTTTTATGAGATGTGAGTAAGTTTGGAGTTTTAAAGGCAGCGCTCGTGCGTAAAAGAGGAAAAGACGCACGGTTATGTAAACGAGAAACTCGAGTAAAGTGGATGAAAGTGAAGCGAACATTTCCCCACTAACGTGTCCCGGTCATTGCTTCGCAGTTACTCGACGCGTCCCTGTTCACTTTGAGAGGTTTAGATCGGACTCACCTTGAAGAGTTTGCGGAAGAAGTTCACAGAGACTTCCAGAGAGTTTGTCTTCCTATTGGTCATGTGTCTCCTCGCGTTAACAGAGCAGAGTCACACCCAGTCAAACAGAAACACACAAAATAAACTTGGGCGGTGGAGCCGGAAAAAAAAACCCAGTTGTGTGAGCATAACAGGTTGTTGCTGTAGCTGTTATTCATTCTGAGGAAACCTCCACCCTTTTGATAAACAGTGACATGTTGGCTGAAATCCAGAAGGTGCTGTTAAATAACCCGAGTAACGACCAGTGATGACAGGAACGTTCATATTGGTTGTTTATTAAAAATCAGAGTGAAATATACATTCGTGTCTCGGTAAATGTTTTTAGAAGTTTTCCCCCGCAGCCCTATGTTGCACCAAAAGCAGCGACAAATAAAAAAAATGTTCTTTAATTAAATACACATTTGTATCCAGGAGTGGTCACAGGAGGTATTAAATGGCTTAAGGGATAACAGGTACCGTAGATATATCAGCTAGCAGACTGATATCTTCATATTTCCCACCCCCGCTCATATCTAATCTTTATATGGTTCATTACACTTAAAGGTAAGGTTGGTTTCATCAATTAAAGAGGACAGGACCGATCATTTCATTTTGTCAGGCAGTGCACGTTCATGTATTTTGTAGCTTTGACAAGAAGGCCAATGGGAGGAGGGGGGTGGGATTTATCGGTTGAATATTTTCCAGAATAACCAACCCGAACTTTAAGTCTGGCACCGAGATGCAAGGCCCCCCGGAATTTCTATAACACCCTGAAGCTGCTGTATCATCAAGCAGAGGGAAGATTTACACTGTTTGTAAAAGAATACATTTTAAAGTGAGCAGACAGAGCGGATTATGCATCAACACAGACAATATTTACGACTAAATGTCTTTTTTTGATTTATCTGATTTCCGGACATTCATGAATGTATTTGTAGCTTGATTCTTCGTGGAGGCAGCTACAGCTTATGTGTATCTTTTCCTCTTGGCCTACTCAGGGTGGATACACAGGTAGGCACTCTTGTCTTTTCCAAAGTAGTAACAATCCTCATGGAAGTTGTTGGTCTCCACCACCTCCTTGTAATGGCTGACAGCGTGGACCAGGCAGTTGGGGAAGCTCTTGTGCAAAGTCAGAGCCACCGTCTTCATGTTCCCCTTCAGCTTCGGCTCCTCCAGCTGCTCCTGGATCTGTTTCTTGCTGATGGGCTTGGGGTTGACACAGAAGGAGACCACCACTTTGATCTTGTTCTTGGTCAAAACGTCAAACCAGTTGGCGCCTTCAGTGCTGTGGTAGTTCTTTCCTGCCAGCCAGTTGAAAAAGCAAACATGCTCCTGGTCTCTGAAGGCCCTGATGGACCAGTTCACCCAGTCGTATTTCTTAACAAGTGAATCCAGGAGGGATTTGGTCAAGTTGGCGTCAACAGTGCCGGAATTCTCCTGAAGCTGGTGCTCCATGTCCACCTTGGCTTGCTCTGCAAAGTTATCTGTACAGTCATCCACTGCGGCTTTCATTAGGTTCTCCACGTCCTCCATGCGTCCCTGCCACTTCTTCACCATGTCCTCGCCCACTGCCCCTTCCTTGAGGGAAGCATGGCCCATGACGGCGATAATGCCCACTACAAAAAGCTTCTTCAGGCGGGCACAGAAATCCTCAACTGCTCGTCTGCTTCTCTGCTCTGTGGCGACTACTGTTTCCAGCAGAGGGTCTCCTGAGGTGTTCTCCCCGGTGACGGAATTGTAAAGCGAGTCCAAGTTCAAGTCGCTCTCTGTGTTCTCGTATTGGCTGAGGAACATCTGCATCTTCAACTCCCGGAACTTCGGCTTGGCGTTGACGAAGTCCTGGAACTTTTCGTACTGGCTGAGAATATGTACCTCTCGATCAAAGTTCTGCTTGTTCATCGACGTCTTCTGCAGCACCAGGACAATTTTATCGACCTCATTTTGGATTCCCTGGAGTTGCTGGTTGACGATTTCAAATTGTTGGGTCAGGTAGCGAGCCTCTTTGCCATCCGGGTTGCTGAGAAGCTCGGCCGTAGCCACGAACACGGCCTCCAGCAGGGGATGAAGCTGGCCCACTGTGGCAGCGAGCACCTCGGAGGCTTGCCCCATGATCTCCACACCTTTCTCAATCTTGTCCCTGTTCTGGACGAGCCAATCTCCCACACTGTTCATCTTTGCACTATGTTTTATTAGCTAACTAAGCTAATGTGTTTTCCACAGCCAGAGACCTTGGTGGTGCCTGAAAGCAGAAGAAACACGACACCCTTGTAAAGTTCATGATAGTGTGACTTTATGGCATTTCAGATTTGGCAAAGCAAAAGCAATCAGCTGATATGAAGTCATTCTTTTCTCACAGGACATTTTCCTGACAAACTAAATCCTACAATGGAGCCAGCAGCAGGTCATGTCAGCACATGTAGGCATCGAGTTGCATTAGCCTCAGCTAATGACAGGGACTCGTTTTTTTAAACCTTGGTGGCATTGACAAAATAAAAAAAGGAGCTCATTAAGATACGCAAACAAGGCAAATATGGATGGCAGCTCAGAACAAATATCAAACATGGTTTGTGTGCTCATGAATTATGACGTGAGGTCTTGTGCAACATTGCAGCACTGGCCCTCCTGGGTGTCATTATTTCACTGGTCTAACAATAGCAAACACCCAAAACTAACACAGATGTTCACAACATGGGGAAAAAGGAGGGGATTTACGCTGGTCACGGTAATATGGTACCTGGCGTAAAATATGACCTAACTCGTTTCTCTAGTTCCCTGGAATCAATATCCAGTTGAGAGAAAGGCACACCCAGGGCTGAGGAGAAAATCCCCACCACTGCACTTGTTCAATAATGATATAAATTGAACGTGTAATTACACAACAGAATGAAATCCCATTCTGCCAAAAAATGTAATAAATAACATTGAAGGAAAAATACTTACTGAGTAATTATCTTGCTTTGTGCTTGGAAATATCTTCTAAAGTTTGTCAACAGCAGAGAATTTTAACTTTTATGGAAAGATTAAGTATAAAATCAATGAATATAATAAAGGCCACGTTCCTTCTTTCCTTCTTTCTTTCTTTCTTTCTTTCTTTCTTTCTTTCGTAATTTGTAGAACATTAAAAGTGATGGTAAATTGGTGAAGTAGATGATGTGGATGCAGAATCAAGAATTAGAGCAGAAGATGATAAAACTCACCTGTCTAGTTAAATATCCAGTGGGATAGAGTCCAGTTATCCAGTAGTCCAGCTGTACCTGTGAGCACCAGCCTCTTTGGGATGTATTTATAGTCTCTCTCTCTCTCTCTCTCTCTCTCTCTCTCTCTCTCTCTCTCTCTCTCTGTCTCTCTCTCTCTCTCTCTCTCTCTTTCTCTCTCTCTCTCTGTCTCTCTCTCTCTCTCTCTCTCTCTCTCTCTCTCTCTCTCTGTCTCTCTCTCTCTCTCTCTCTCTCTCTCTCTCTCTCTCTCTCTCTGTCTCTCTCTCTCTCTCTCTCTCTTTCTCTCTCTCTGTCTCTCTCTCTCTCCCTCCAAGTACCTGTCTGTCGCTCGCTCGTCACTCCTTCTTTAGAACTCCTCCATCCCGTTCTAGGATTCCTCAGAAACCCAGTCAGAGGGATCACGGGCCGGCACTGACACAGATAACATCCTGTAAACACTCCCCATGCAGGGACACCATGCACCCTGGGAAAAAAAAATAATTTGTTGCTAATTTTTGTACACACACACACACACACACACACACACACACACACACACACACACACACACACGCACTGTCAAGGCCTGAGTGGGACGACCTCACTTGCTCCCTCCCAGTGTTGTGCCGGGTGTTTGTTTCCCAGACAAAAAACATCTAAAGAGCTGAACTTATGCTGCCAAAGAAAACGATTTGCACAACACTCACATGTAGCGTCCCCACATTTGGAGCCCGAGACGTCGGCCTGTTTATGAGGCTCTGGCTGCAGCATCGATGGAAAGTGTTGGATTTGTAGAGACGCTTTGCCTTTGTTGTCTGTGGCTGTGTGGGCTCGCCAGGTGGAAACATGGGTGAACTATTTGAGATAATGACAGCCAGCTGAGGGGAAACTGGCAGGAAGCGTTGTGTGCATTTGAACCAGATATTAGAAAAGCTAACTGCAGGGAATCTCTTTCATGATTCATAATCGGGTCGTTTTATGGTAAATTTTTTAATGCTTTCATTTATAAGTACTAGTGGAAATCTAAACCTGCCTCTTTTGGTTGCAGTTTTCTTCCTGAAACTGTAAAAGTGACCTGCAGGAACCGAGCCACAGCGAGTACAGAGCACTGGTCGCCTGGTAATTCAAAAGTTTAATAATATTCAACTAATCGATTTTAAAAATCGCACCAAATTCGACACTGGGGCCCTTAACAACACACAAGCCAAATTTTGAAGCCAATAAATTCTCAAGATTTCTGGAATTAATAGATAGAGTTGACACTAATGTTTACAGTTTCAAGAGATATGATTCCACCAATATCCCCAAAATATGAATATCTGCAGTCATTGCATTCATTTGTGTTGATTCATATAAACATACTGAAAAATAAAAAATCACTACGTTGCTTGGTTTCTTTGTAGTAAATGTATATTCTATCCTATCAAGTACAAAAGACGAAAATACAAAATGTAATTTCTTTATTGATACATTTATTTAATTTTTCATTGCTGTTTTCTCTCTGATGATAATAAACATAATGACAAGATCCAGTCCCAGAGGCCGTGCTCTCTCTTGTTTGTCTGGATAAATGATGAATGACTTCCTCGTCCAAGGAAGCTATATTGACCACGTCTTATCTTTTTGACCTTGTCAAAGCTCCCAGGAAAAGCCCCCGGTGGCTCATCACAGGGCAGAAGATACACAGTGTTTTCTGGAAACAGCGGGTTGGTGGTGTTTGAGAACATCAATAGCACTATACCGGAGAGCATTAGAGAGAGATGAACGATCATAAGACAGAAGCTCAAACAGGCAGATAAAGATGCTAAGCCTGAAATACAAGGCTTCATTTTGGCAGAGCTTTAAACAGAGCTCTGCAAAATGTTAATGAGCTGCTCAAGCCCGGACTCGGTGCCAATTTATCGTGCTTACTGTTGCACAAACTGCACAAAACTGCACAACCTAATTGGTTTTGTTTCGTGTACTACATGCCCACTGACAGTTTCTCTCGTGTCCTGTACATGTCGCCAGAGGCAGAGAGAAAGTTGGTCCGTGTCCAGATTATTATCATTTCCCTCGAAACTGCAGGTATTTGAACGCTAGGAGAGGATATATTTAAATGTGCAGAGAAATCCTGATGAGCTGCTGAGGTGTAAATTGCTGAAATAGCATCTGTCCACTGTGTGATTTAAAAATCTCATTACCAGCTGGCATTGAGAAAAATAATCCATGTAAAATGATTTGTTGTTATAGAGTAAAACATTCACTTCTGCTTATTGCAAATATTTCATCACTACTTTCTTGCAGCCGCAGAAGAAAGTTAAAACCTTAATATCGCAGCGTGCTCACATAAAAAAGTGATAATAAATCTTTCATAAGATATCAGCATCAAACCAAAAGCAAACCACGTAAATGAATGAGCAAAGAATGAACCGTTAGACCCTGTTTACACCTGGAATCAGGACGGGGTGTGTCAGGAGTCATGAGTCATGAGTTGGGGCATCAAAGTTGTTAGAATTAATCCTAATGGGGTCATGAATGATCATCATCATTCACGTGGAACATGAAAGTCTGGACAACATTTCCTGCCAATCCATCCAATAATTGTAGAGATTTTCAGTCTCCACACCAAGATTTAAAATTGTCACTTTCTCTTCGTCTCTAAATTCCTCCTTTGAGTAATTGTAGTGATGATGTCAGCAGATGTTTTCTAGCGGGAACGCCTCTGGTTTTGGTTTGAAGGTGTTTTCAGTCTGAGTAACTCTGGGTTTCCCGCTCCGCTCTCCAGATGTTTCCGGGTCACAGTGAACCGGGCGTCCAGCGACACACCAGCAGAGAGGACAGGGACGGAGGGAAAGTGCTTCCTCAGTCAGTATCATGGGCAGTTTAGTGGAAAATATAAGTGACAGAACTTCTATCAGATCCTCGTTGATGATTGTTCGCTGCTTATCTTATTCTGTAGCTTGAGCAGTGGGTATAAAGTCCCAATGAGATCAGGTTTTACCTTAATTAAGGACTTTTAAAAGCAGAGAAATTAACATTATCACCCAAAAAATAATATATATTTACGACTAAATGTCTTTATCTGATTTATCTGATTTCCGGACATTCATGAATGTATTTGTAGCTTGATTCTTCGTGTAGGCAGCTACAGTTTATGTGTATATTTTCCTCTTGGCCTACTCAGGGTGGATACACAGGTAGGCTCTCTTGTCTTTTCCAAAGTAGTAACAATCCTCATGGAAGTTGTTGGTCTCCACCACCTCCTTGTAATGGCTGACAGCGTGGACCAGGCAGTTGGGTAAGCTCTTGTGCAAAGTCAGAGCCACCGTCATCATGTTCCCCTTCATCTTCTGCACCTCCAGCTGCTCCTGGATCTGTCTCTTGTTGATGGGCTTGGGGTTGACACAGAAGGAGACCACCACTTTGATCTTGTTCTTGGTCAAAACGTCAAACCAGTTGGCGCCTCCGCTGCCGTGGTACTTCTTTCCTGCCAGCCAGTTGAAAAAGAAAACGCGCTCCTTGTCGCTGAAGGCCCTGATGGACCAGTTCACCCAGTCGTATTTCTTAACAAGTGAATCCAGGAGGGATTTGGTCAAGTTGGCGTCAACAGTGCCGGAATTCTCCTGAAGCTGTTGCTCCATGTCCATCTTGGCTTGCTCTGCAAAGTTCTCTGTACAGTCATCCACTGCGGCTTTCATTAGGTTCTCCACGTCCTCCATGCGTCCCTGCCACTTCTTCACCATGTCCTCGCCCACTGCCCCTTCCTTGAGGGCAGCATGGCCCATGACGGCAATAATGCCCACTACAAAAAGCTTCTTCAGGCGGGCACAGAAATCCTCAACTGCTCGTCTGCTTCTCTGCTCTGTGGCGACTACTGTTTCCAGCAGAGGGTCTCCTGAGGTGTTCTCCCCGGTGACGGAATTGTAAAGCGAGTCCAAGTTCAAGTCGCTCTCTGTGTTCTCGTAATGGCTGAGGAACTTCTGCATCTTCTTCTCCCGGAACTTCGGCTTGGCGTTGACGAAGTCCTGGAACTTTTCGTACTGGCTGAGCATCTGTGCCTCTCGATCAAAGTTCTGCTTGTTCATCGACGTCTTCTGCAGCTCCAGGGCAATTTTATCGATCTCATCTTGGATTCCCTCGAGTTGCTGGTTGACGATTTCAAATTGTTGGGTCAGGTAGCGAGCCTCTTTGCCATCCGGGTTGCTGAGAAGCTCGGCCGAAGCCACGAACACGGCCTCCAGCACGGGATGAAGCTGGCCCACTGTGGAAGCGAGCACCTCGGAGGCTTGCCCCATGATCTCCACACCTTTCTCAATCTTGTCCCTGTTCTGGACGAGCCAATCTGCCACACTGTTCATCTTTGCACTATGTTTTATTAGCTAACTAAGCTAATATGATTTCCACAGCCAGAGACCTTGGTGGTGCCTGAAAGAAGAAGAAACACGACACCCTTGTAAAGTTCATGATAGTGTGACTTTATGGCATTTCAGATTTGGCAAAGCAAAAGCAATCAGCTGATATGAAGTCATTCTTTTCTCACA